>NC_068996.1:12776715-12787135 GCF_001194135.2 Octopus bimaculoides | reverse complement strand
ATATATATATATATATATATATATATATATATATATATATATATATATACATACATACATATACACATGAATAAAACAGATGGTTCCAAGATATAAAAGTGTGTTTACCTGCTACTGCATATATCATTGAGGAATAACATAAATAAATATATTATAAAATAATATATAAAATAAGCTATCACACACATGAATGATTTGGAATTTTCTAACAATAATAATAATAATAATAATAATAATAATAATAATAATAAATAAATAAATTAATGAAAATGATAATGAGACGATGACAATAATAATAATAATAATGGCAATGATGATGATGATGATGACGATAGTGATGATTTTAGTCAGAATAATCATAACAACGGTGTAATGATTATGATGGTGATTTCTTTTGCTTAACCAGATGTGAAGTTGTGGGTTCATGGTAGAGAAAGACAGAATGTATGTGTAAGTGTGTGTGTGAGGGATAAAGACAAAGGGAAAGAGAGTATGTGTGTGTGAGCAGGGGGGGGGGGAGTTTTGATGTTCAAGTATTTCCCAAGAATTATTTAGCAACGTAATATTTGGTGTTTTGACTGTAAATTGAAACCAGGTTCTGGACATGGTTTAACGAGAACTTACTGCCACCACCATCACCAACCACTACCACATTCACCACTAAATTATAGAAATTAATGTTGCTAACATTATTAATTTTTCATCAAATAGATAGAAAATAACTTTAATTTAGGAAAAAAAAGTTTAAATGAAGATGCAGTATTGACACCTTTTACATGAAATCGTTTTTTATTCTCTATTTCTTTTTATTCTTTTAATTGAAAGTGCAATGATTTTGAATGGCTATGCATAGTTATGCAGTTGAGAAGTTTCCTTACAACCACAGGGTTTCAGGTTCAATCTCAATGCATGGCAAGTGAGTGGGTTTGGTTGAAAGAAACTAAAAGAACCTATTGTATATGAAACTTAGATGAAGGCATAATAGTAATTAAATAACACCAATTAAATAAATCATTGCGTTTAACTGTCCAGTATCTAGATGACTCTGTCAAATGTAATGCTTGTTTGGAATTAATTATGTATTATGTCATAGCTTTGAGATTTTGATGATGTGACTTTATTTTTAGAGTGATATTGTAAGGTATGTGTGAAAGGATGAATCTGGCCAGTTTGAATATAAAACTAGTAGAATATTTGAACTTGATATGGCCAGTTTAAATGCTTAAGGGTTAATGTTTCACACTCATTTCATAAAGTTGAGATCGAAGCAAGATTTGAACTTAGAATGTAAAGGAGCATCATTGCAACATTTTATGTTCTCTCTCTCTCAATTCTAAAAATTTATCATACTTAGTTCATAATAATAACAACTATTTTTAATTTAAAGACAAGACAACCAATCTTGAGGGGTTAAGGTTAGTCAATATAACCAACCCTAGTGTATGACTGGTGCTTTATTTTATCAGCTCCAGATGGATGAAAGCCAAAGTTCACTTGGTGGGATTTGAACTCCGAGCATAACGGGAAATGCTTCAATGCTCACATTTTGTCTGATGCTTTAATAGTTCTACCAACTCACCATCTTATATAATAATTATGCCTCCAAATTTTGACACAAGGTTAGCAATTTAAGGGGAGGGGTTTAAGTCAACCCCAATGGTTGACTGATACTATTTTACCAACCCTGAAAGGATTAAAGGCAAAGTCAAACTTGGTGGGATTTGAAATCAGAATGTAAATAGGGATGGAATGCAGCCAAGCATTCTGCTCGGTGAGCTAACGATTCTGCCAGCTTGTCATCCTCTATTACAATAATAATAATAATAATAACAACAGTAATAATAGCGGTAGTAGTGGTGGTATTGGTTGTAAGAGTGGTGGTTGTAATAGTAGTATAGTAGTAGCAGCAGCTAATGGAGATCATTTTGATTAACTCACCTGCATGGAGGTAGGTTCGTTGGGGTGGGAAGGTTGTCTTGGTGAAGTGGATGAATTTGTAGAATTTGCTATGTTTGCTAAACGTGTCAGTGGAGAAGAAAGAAGAAGCGGAAGAAAAGAAGGAGAATGAGAATAATAATAATAATAATAATAATAATGATAATAATAATGACTTAAAATTTTGGCACAAGGCCAGCAAGTTGTAGGGAATGGGTAAGTCAATTACATTGACTCCAGTGCATAACTGGTACTTAATTTATCGACCCCGAAAGGATGAAAGGCAAAGTCAACCTCGGTGCAATTTGAACTCTGAATGTAAAGATAAGCAAAATGCTAAGTATTTTGCCTGGCATGCTAATGATTCTGCAGGCTTACCACCTTAATAATAATAATAATAATATATTGAGAAGAAGAAGAAGAATTCTTTCAAATTTTGACACAATGTCAGCAACTTTAGAGGTGAGTGGGCAAGTCCATTACACTGACCCCAGAAAAATAAAAAGCAAAGTTGACCTCAATCAGATTTGAACTCAGAACATAAAAAGCCAGAAGAAAAAACCCTAGGCATTTTCCTAATGGTCTAACTTTTCTACCAGCTTACTACCTCAATAATAATAATAATAATAATAATAATAATAATAATAATAATAATAATAATAACAAATTTTGGCACACAGCCAGTTATTTAGGGGGAGCCAGTTATTCAGAGGTAAGTTGCTTACATCGACCCCAGTGCTTAACTAGTATTTATTTCATTGACCCCAAAAGAATGAAAAGCAAAGTCAACTTTGGTAGCATTTGAAACTCAGAACATAAAGACATGAAATACTGCTAAGCATTTCGTCCAGCATGCTAACGTTTCGGCCAGCTTGCCACCTTATTAATAATAATAATAATAATAATAATAATAATAATAATAATAATCTTTTCTACTATAGGCACAAAGCCAGAAATTTGGGAGGAGGGCACAAGTCAATTACATCAACCCCAAAATGATGGAAGGCAAAGTCTACCTCAGTGAGATTTGAACTCAGAATGTAAAAATCAGCAAAATACTGCTAAGCATTTTGTCTGCCACAGTACCAATTCTGCCAGTTCCCCACCTTAAATACAAATTAGAAGAAATGCCACCTGGTGTTTTTTCCTCTATGCTAACAATTTTGCCAGCTAGCCACCTCAATAAGAACAATTATTATTATAATAATGGTTTCAAACTTTTGCACAAGGCCAGCAATTTTGGGGTAAAGGTTAAGTCAGTTACATTGACCCCAGTGTTTAATAGGTACTTATTTTATCAACCTGAAAGGAAAAGTCAACCTTAGCAGAATTTGAATTCAAAATGTAAGGATGGACAAAATATCACTAGGCATTTTGCACAGCATGCTTAACGGCCCTGCCAGTTTGCCTTACAGTAATAATAATAATCCTTATTACTAAAGGTACAATGCCTGAAATTTAATGGGATGGGACCAGTCTATTACATCAACACCAGTGTATTACTGGTACTTAATTTATTGATCCTAAAAGGATGAAAGGTGAAGTTGACCTCGGCAGAATTTGAACCCAGAATGTAACGACGGGTGAAATACCACTAAGCAATTTCACCCAGTATGCTACCAATTCTGCCAGCTCACCACCTTAATAATAATAACAATAATAATAATAATAATAATGAGAAGAAGAAGAAGAAGAAGAAGAAGAAGAAGAAGAAGAAGAAGATGATGATGATGATGATGATAGTGATGATGAAGCTGATGAAGAAGAAAAAGAGAGGAGGAGGAGAAAGAAGAGGAAGAGAAAGAGAGGACGGAATAGCAAAATAGTGAATAACAATTAGGGAAAAACTTAAACCATTTGTTAATAAGTTTCAATGTCTTTTTTTCTCTCTATTGTTTGTTGCTTTTGTTTTTTTTCTTTTTTTTTTGAGAAAAAACAATTATTTAATCATTTATTTATTCTTTTCTTTCTCCGTTCGGTGTTTTTTTTTTATTATTTTAAAATTTTATATATTTTTTTTTTATTTTGAAAATTTTTATATTTATTTATTTATTTTTTGCATAAAGTTTACCTTTCCCAGATCAAACTAGGCAAACTGTATATTGTTGAAATTATCAATTAACAACAACAATAACAACAATAACAACAACAATAATAATAATTATTATAATAACAATAATGATGAGGATGCAAATAACAATGAAGAGGATTTTGATGATGAAAAGGATGATTGCAGTGATAAATGTTCATGATGACAATCAATGAATAATATTTATTATTATTATTATTATTATTATCATCATTGTCATCATTATCATCATCATCATTATTATTATTATTATTATTATTATTATATTATATTACTATTTTCATTATTATCATTATTATTATAAATCATGATGATGATTTTGATGGCGATGATAATGATGATTGGTAGTCATGGTAATGATTACTTCGATTAAAATTTTTAAACCCAGGTTTAAAAAAAAAAAGTTTTGTTTACTGGAGAAATTGCAGTAAATAAATAAATAAATAAATAAAATTCATACCATTTATTCAAAATGAAAAATACCAGAGACACTTTCATAAAAGCAAGACTCTTAGGACTCTTGCTTAAGTGTTGTAATTCATTAAAAAAAAACAACAAAAACTAATAATAATAATAATAATAATGATGATTGTTTCTAATACAGGCAGAAAACCTGAAATTTGGGAACTGTGGTTAATTGATATCATCAGCCCCAGTGCTTGTCTGGTACTTTGTGATATTAGCCCCTAAAAGATGAAAGGCAAAGCTGACCTTGTTAGGATTTGATCTTAGAATGTAAAGTATCAGAACAAAATGTAGCAAGGCATTTTGTCCAGCATTCTAATGATTCTGCCAATCCACCACCCTTAACAGCTACAACAGCAATGACGATGACAACGACGACAATGATGATGGTGATGATAATGATGATGATGATGATGATGGTGGTGGTACTGGTATTGTACATTGCCACAAGACAACAAATTAATAGGAAATGGCAATGATTGGTTGAACTGATCCACTTGATCCCAGTATTTGATTTGTAGTTATTTTGATGTTCATAAGAGGCATGAAAGATAACAAGTTGCCAATGGCAGGATTTAAACTCAGAACACAGAGGGACAAAAGTAAAATAATGTAAGGTATTTAATTTAGCACTGCTGCAATGCTGATAATAAATACCATTCCTGCGGTTCCAATGAAAATAAATAAATGAAACATTTTTTTTTTTTTTTAAATGAAAGAGGATGAGGAGGAAGAGAAGGATTTCATAGAAAGAATTTTACTTAGTAACGGAGAAACAGTTGTTTAATCAAATGATTTAACCCCAGTGTATAACTGGTGTATTTGTCTGACTTTGGAACTGTAAAGTCAAGCCCATACTGAAATGAGTTCAGAAAATTTCAAGCACCAAATCTAATTATTATAAAACATCTATCAAAGTTAATTAACTACATTCACTGGCACTCATCGTACTAATTATGATAACAATGATGATAGTCATGTTGGTGATGGTGACAACTGAGAAACCTAAATGATATTGTCTTTACATGTTTAGGATTGATTAGTATCCATTAATAAATCCTGGCAACTCTCCTCACACTATCAACAAGTCCAAACCCAATTCTTAACTTTTACCACTTGGAGATTGAAGATCAGTGCCTATGGCCCCTTTATATTATCATGGTCTATGACATTATTAGTTAAAAAGGGAGGAAGTTATTGTTAAACCAGAGATGTGGTCACTGCTAAAGGCACCCCAAGATGTCAAATAGTGGTGTTAAACTGGGTGATGGATTAAATTTGCCATCAAAGAATTCAGGATGTAAAAAGCTAAAACCGATAGCACAAGGTATTTCATCCAATGCATTAACAATTTCATCAAATCAATGCCCTGAACAGGTTCTTTTATTGACCCTGAAAGAATGAAAAGCAAAGTTGACTGTGGTGGGATTTGAACTCAGAGAGCAGAGAACAGAAACAAATACTCTCTAATGATTCTGCCAATTCACTGCCTGATAGATACTCATTCAAATTGTTTTTATTTGCTACATTCCAGGAGTAATCAACAAGACTACTGGAGCTACTGCTACATTCACTCACCTACACTAATATCAGCTGATGGATGAGTATAGTAACGCTGTCAAGTGTGAGTGCCACTGTTGTGTGAGTGGTAGTGTTAAGTGTGAGTGGTGCTATTAAGTGTGAGAGATACTAATAAAAAACTAGATTTATTCAAACTGCACATGATCGAGTGTGAGAGGTGCTGTAAAACGTGAGAGAGATATTGAGTTGTCACTAGATTTACCCAAACTGTATCTGCTTGTGTTAAGAGGTGCCATAAATGGTAAGAGAGATATTAAGTGGCAAAGACAGAGAGAATTACTCTGGCTACACTTCATACATAGTGTAAATATGAGTGATACTGTCAGGTATGAGAGATGAAGAAATAATTCTTAAACTTATTGATTGGTAATTCTTTAGTCAGTAAATGTTGTTGCTGATGGATAGTCTTTATACAGGTGTTATGCATTAACATCAATAAACAAAAAGGTGACCCTGAATGCTCCCTAAACTTCACCAAAGAAAGACAAGGGAATTATACCATACAAATCAACAAGGGAGCAAAACTTACATGGTGATTAGACCTGTTTGAAATAACAGCTAAATTGCTGTCAAATCACAGCCTACTGTCTTAAATAAAGATATATAGAATAATGTAGTCCCTGATATAAAAAAAAAAAAATGACAGGGTGGCCATAGCTGGAAAGTCTTTGATCATTGTGTAGTACTTGACAGGTTTGACCTGGCACTAACAACAATGGTGGCAGATTACTGTCGTTGAATGAAAGTGAATGAAGAATGATTGCAATTGATAGAATACCATGTCTTTATTAAATGTAAGAGCTCCAAGAATGGTAAGAAGAGAGGAAAGAAATTATTCTCAAACCAAAGATCTGATGAATGGCTGCAACAGAGTAGATTCTGATACAGGTACTCAAAGACCAGATGGTGGTGATAGTGGTGGTGTCGGTGTAAGATGGTTACTGATGATGATCATGATGATGATGAGAATAATTATAACAACAACAACAACAACAATAATAATCATAATAATGATAATGATAATAATAGTAATTTCTAACATAGGCACAAGGTCCCAAATTTGAAGGAGCAGTATAATAAAAAATATCAACTCCAGTACTTGACTGGTTCTTTATTTTATAGACCTCAAAAGTATTAAAAATCAAAATTAAACTTGATGGGATTTGACTCAGAATGTAGAATACTATAACTAACTAATAATAAATAACACATTTTATCTGATACATTAACAATTCTGTCAGCTTACTGTCCTTAGTAATGACATTAACAATGATTTTCATTTCCTTTTTTTTTTATATATTTGCTAGAAGCAAATTGCTGATTGAACTGCTTTCTCTTACAACCAAGGCTACTCCCTCAGTAGATAACTGATACTAATTATATCAACTTGAACAATAGAAAGGCAAAGTTTTATCTCTGGTGGCAAGATTTGAACCAAGAATGTAGGAAGTGGTGGACAAAACAAAAACAAAAAAAATGGTAAGGCAATTTTAGTCTAAGAATCATTCTACCAACTCAGTGTTTAATGAGCATTTTTTTTCTTCATTAAGTTATTAGAATATGTGGCGGGTATGGCTGATTGAGCTAAAATTGCCCTTATCCACTAGTGTATTTTATTATATTACCTGCTATTTATTTTTATATTAGCCTTTGTAAATAATAAAAACCTCCACACTTATATACAGGGTTTTAACTCATGAAGTGGAGGGTCAAAACTAAATATTGTAAAAGTATTTAATCTGGTACTGTGCTATTCCTGCCAACTCTCCAAATAATAATGGTTTCAAATTTTGGAACAAGACCAACAATTTCAGTATAGTGGGTAAGTCAATTACATCAACACCAATGCTCAACTGCTACTTATTCCATTGACCCCCCAAAAGGATGAAAAACAGAATTTGAACAGACGAAATGCCACTAAGCATTTTGCCCAGCATGCTAATGATTCTGTCAGTCTGCTGCCTCAACTCTCCGAATAATAATAACAATAATGATACCAATAATAACATCAACAACAAAACAACATTAGAAAATGAGTGTAATGTTTGTTCTAATTCTTTGTTATTTTTTTTTATTATTTTTTAGTTCCAGTAAGAACTTTGAATTCAAGAGCCAAAGATTAAATACCCCAAATTTATCAACATTTGTAGGAGGAGGAGGGGGCAGAGTTCAACATGATGCTCAAATACACATACTCTTTTACTTGTTTCAGTCATTTGACTGCGGCCATGCTGGAGCACCGCCTTTAGTCGAGCAAATCGACCCCAGGACTTATTCTTTGTAAGCCTAGTACTTATGCTATCGGTCTTGTTTGCCGAACCACTAAGTTACGGGGACGTAAACACACCACCAATGGTTGTCAAGCAATGCTAGGGGGACAAACATAGACACACACACACACACACATATATATATATATATATATATATATATATACATACATATACATATATACGACGGGCTTCTTTCAGTTTCCGTCTACCAAATCCACTCACAAGGCTTTGGTCGGCCTGAGGCTATAGTAGAAGGCACTTGCCCAAGGTGCCACGCAGTGGGACAGAACCCAGAACCATGTGGTTGGTAAGCAAGCTACTTACCACACAGCCACTCCTATGCCTATTTAATTATTTTAACAACAGTAAGGCTGATTTATTTTAGGATTAAAGCCTTTGAAAAACAAGTATTAAAGCTTTGTCCTCTTGTGTTCAAATACAAACACAATACTTCCCCCCTCTCTCTCTCTCTCTCTTTCTGGTACCCTACCCTCAAACCTCCAAATGATGACAGATATATTTCACAAAGGAACCCCTCATGTGGTACCTTGAACAGCTAGAAATAGCAGCCAAATATATCCTGCGGATCAATTAAAATAGAAAGAAGAAAAAGTGTGGGGTAGACAAAGGTAAACATTGGTCAATTTAGTCCCTGATTTTACACATGCATATATATATATATATATACATATGATATGCTGAGAGGATGGTGAATGATGAAAAGAATGGCCTTGAACAAATGCTTGCTCAATCTAGCATTAAACACCACCACTGCCACCACTACCATCACCAATAACAATGACAAATACACCATCAGTAAAAATAGCCAAAAATTGCCCTTATGAAGCAGTATAATTTTGCTCAACTATAATTCATCATGATCATCACTATCATCATCATTATCAACCGCATAATGATTATGAATAATGATTGCCATCATCATAGACTACAAACATTCAAAGAATCAACTGATTCCAACAAGGATAAAGAAAATATTTTGCTAGCATGGATATAAATTATATTACATTATTAAAAGAAAAAAAAAAGAGGGGATGGGAAGGATTTAATTGAAAGGGATTCCAATTTTTCTCATAATTACTTGGTGATGGTATCCATCTGTTGTTTCCCTATTTGTTGTATTTTGAAAAAATTAAATAAATAAATAAATAAAAATTATAAAGGAGCTGAGATATTCCTTCTTTCTTCTACCCTTCACTGTCATCATCATCATCATCATTACCATCATCATTATCATCATCATCATCATCACCAATTTATTTAGTAGTTCTTTGTGAATGATTATGTTTGTCACCAGTTAGAATGGAAAGAATGTGTGTGTGTGTGTGTGTGTGTGTGTGTGTTAGCTAGACACCCATGAACCTCACAAGGCACATCTTAATATTCATCTAATCAAAGCTTTTACGCACTGAGAGTGCTCTACAATCATGTAGAATTTACTTGGAGCTATGACCATAGTCAAGGTATAATAATGAAATGGGTCAAATGAATTTCAGATATACTCATAGAAACAAAATATGCATATATTTACTTTATATAGCCCTTCCAGGACATCTGGATGTTTCTGTGGGCTACTCATGTCTATAACATATAAGTGTGTGTGTGTGGGTGTATGCGCACGCATGCGCATGTGTATATATATATACATATATACACATACACTTATGTATGCATACAGTGATGATTTCTAAAATGTGGTTAAATTTTAATAATAGCTTCTAACATTTATAAGAAGAGATTAAGAAAGTGAGAAATAGAACATGAGAGAGAGAGAGAGAGAGAGAGAAAAAGGGAAAGAATGGAGATAATGAAAAGTAGAGAGGGATAAGCAATGATAAAATTATTTCAAAAAGCACTATATTAGTGAAATAAACACTAGTCTTTAGCAATGGTAGAGATGAAAGTGATGACAAGGAGCATGATTGTAAAAATGCTTTAATGGTTATTAAAGTAGTAGTAGTATAGTAGTAGTAGTAGTAGTAGTAGTAATAATAATAATAATAATAATAATTGTTTAAAAATAATAATCGGCTATATATATATATATATATATATATAT
>NC_068996.1:12776189-12776494 GCF_001194135.2 Octopus bimaculoides | reverse complement strand
AGGATTTTTTTTTCTCCTTTTTAAATATGAAATTGCAACAATTCTGAGGAAGGGTTTAAAGATATGCTAAGGCAGCGAGCAAATAGACTTAGGACTCTATTTTAAGACCAGCAAGTAGCCAAGGGCAAGACTGCAATGATAATGATGAAGACGATGATGACAATAATAATAATAATAATAATGTTAATAATAATAATGATAATAAGAGTGAAGAGGAGTAAATGATGATTGTGGTGGTGATGGAGTTGATGATAACAATGATGATAATGATGATAACAAAAAGACAATAATAATAATAATAATGA
>NC_068996.1:12773730-12776179 GCF_001194135.2 Octopus bimaculoides | reverse complement strand
TGATAATAATAATAATAATAATAATAATAATAATAATAATAATAATAATAATAATAATAATAATAATAATGGTTTCAAATTTTGGCACAAGGCCAGCAATTTCGGGGCTGGGGGAATAAGTCGATGTAATCGACCCCAGTGTTTAACTGGTACTTATTTCATCGACCCCCAAAAGGATGAAAGGTAAAGTTGACCTCGGCATAATTTGAATAAATGACAATAATAACGACGCACAAGATCTGTCTGTGATATGGATAATATTAAAATACAATAAAAAATAGAAAACCAAGCCAAAACACTGCACATACCCAGGGTGTACATACATGAGACTGAGATGTGCAGTGAAAACATTTAATAATAATAATAATAATAATAATAATAACAATAATTTGACACTACTGAAACATATAAAATTTGTAAAAAAGTAAAATAATAAAAAAAGAGAAAATGAAAAAGAAAAGTGATATTTAAGTAAGACATAATTAATTCAGCTTTCAATAATAGTAATAACAATGATATTTGATAATCAATGTAATTTTTATGTTAACAATTGTTATATGTAACAATAACAGCAACAACAACAATATTTTTATTATTATTATTATTATTATTATTATTATTAGAGATAAAAAGGAGCAGGGCAGGGGTTATTAAAAAAAGAAACCCTAAAGCTGATTGTCACTCTAGTCTCCAACATTCAACAAACTTTTATTTAAAAAATATGACTATGATGATGATAACGATGTTGATGATGATAACGATAATGAAGACGATGGTGAGAAAAATAATAATTGCAGTGATGATGATGTTGATGATGATGATTATGAGAAGGAGGAAGAAGACAATGACAATGATGATGGTGATGATTGTAGCAATGATGAAAATGCTGATGCGAAGTGTTAGAACATTTAGTGAAGTGTGATACAAAATTATTTAAAACATGACTCAATTCTATTTTCTCATATTATAATCTATGAAGACAATTTTTTTTTTCTTCTCTGGGATTAATTTACGTCAATACATACAATACAAAGAAGTATATTAATTCTGTGTGTGTGTGTGTGTCTCTGTGTGTGCATGTGTGTGTATGAATTTGTTCATTGTGAGTGCTAAATAAGTAATTCATCTAAATACCAATATCTATCTTCTTAGATATATATATATATATATATATATATATATTTCATTAAACAACAATCACCATCACCACCACCATCATCGTCATTATCACCATCATCATCATCATCATCATCATCATCATCATTACCATCATCATCACTATCATTATTATCGTCGTCAATGCCACCAACACCATCACCTCTACTACTGTTACAACAGCAACAACAACAACTAAATCACCACCATCTCTGCCACTACCTTCACCAATACCATTCTTGAATGGTGTATTTTCTTTTTTTTCTTTGTTTTTTTTTTGTTTTTTTAAATTTTATTTAACGTCCTTCAATTCCATGACGACATGGGTTTTGGACGGGTCTGTAGGACAGCTTTAGCCAAGCTATCCATATATCGCTTGTCAGCTCCTCTTTATGATCATACATTTATACATTCGCCTACACATATGCCTATACATATGATTATACAGAAAATACAAACAAACAAAACAAGAAAAAAAAATCCCCCTTGGAAAAATAACATTTGCCTACAGAATGTACAAATCGCTGCAAGAAAACATCTGCTAATAAGAACAGTGTGTACGATACATAGAGTCACAAAGTTATTGTCTGAAATGTAACTATCTATCTAAATAGCTACCTATATATATATGTGTGTGTGTGTAGGTGTGTGTGTTGTGCATTGCCTGTGTGTATACATATATATATATATATATATCTGTATGTTTTTTGTATAATTATATATATGTGTATATACATACGTGTGTGTGTGTATATATATATATATATATATATATATACATACATACACACACATACTAAATTTAAAACAATGAAGCCTATTTAATTTTGAAAACAAACATAAAAAACATACACACACATGTATATATATATACATATATATATAATCACACTTATATACATACATCTGTGTGTGTGTGTGTGAATATGTATACATGTATAAACATATATATATACACACGTGTATAATTAGTCTATATATGCGTGCAAATACACACTAACACACACACACACACAGACATACATGCCCCATGATACACATGAAAAAAAAACAAACAAATTATGCACACATAAAACATAGACATACACATATATATATATATATATTTACACACAGATATTTGTCGTAAAATACTGGTAAAAATTATCAAATAGTTTCTCATCCAAAAACTAAATGTTGAAAAGAGAGAGAGAGAAAAAAAATAAAAAAAATACTACCGAGTGTCTATATACATACACACATGCACACATATATACATCATTCATACATATATATATATATATATATATATATA
>NC_068996.1:12770330-12773332 GCF_001194135.2 Octopus bimaculoides | reverse complement strand
TATATATATATATATATATATATATATATATATATATATATATATATATGCATGTGTGTATATATGTATGCATACATATTAGTATACATATATGTATTCACACACACACAAACACATACTTATGTACACACACACACCTAGATGAATATACATAAATATGCTTGTGTGCGAATGTTTGTTTGTGTGTATGTGCATGCGTGTATGTATACATGTATGTGTGCATGCATGTGTGCGTGCGTGTGTGCACACGTGTGTATAAGAATGTGTATAAGATTGTAAGTTTTGTAAAAGCAGAAGCAGCAGTGTTAAGACCAATTCTATGTGATTCATTCTCTCTGCTTTTTCTTTTCACTCTCACATTCTTTCACTCTAGTATTCTCTAGCATTCTGTCTGTATATATACATACATATATATGTATTTTATATATGCATATACATATATATTATATACACATATATATATTACATATATATTAAATACACATGTATATATTACATATATATGTACATATGTATATATATATATTTATATATATATATACATATACGTACATATTAGATACATATATATACACATATATATAAATTTGTAAAATTCAGGTATTAAGTTAGGTATATACACTATTAGTGCTCAGGTTGACTTGCTGCCTAAACTCCAACTTGAACTGCAACTAAAAAGACAAGGATTTCATAGCTGCCTAACGACAATTGGCTATAGGTGGTCTATCAATCGAACAGGTATGTGTATATTAGATTAATAGTATATAAACGGGCAAATAACTGGTATCAGATCAGATGATGACATTTACATAGTTTTAAACATAAAGGTTGAGTTGCTACAGGAATATAGATCACAAGGGTTTCATAATGGTTATGACATATGCTAGTGTTCTGGTATAGTTTTATGGTAAATCCAAATTACTGACATTTGATAAAGCTAGTCGTCATAGATAGAATCCAAAGCTGGATGAGAAAAAGGAATAAAGGAAAGTGTACAGATAGTTTCCTACAGCTGTTTCATGAGAGATGTGCACATGGTGCATTTCCCTGCAAACAATCAGTTAGCAGCCAACAATACAGTTGTAATTTATTCCATCATCAGAGGAGGAATGAGAGAGAGCCTTAGCAGGAAGTTACAGGAGGTATACAGAGGCGACATTTCTTCTCACCCAGCTTCAGATTCTTTCTACAATGACTAGCTTTACCCAATACCAATAATTCAGTCTTACTGTATAATTGTTCCAAGAGAATACCAGAATTTACCACAACCAGCACAAACATTCCTCAACTGTTCTTGAACTTAACTCTTGTGGTCTAAATTCCTGTACCCTCATTTTGTGCCAGTATCTAAATACATAAATGTCATAATTTGAGCTGAAGCCAATTATTTACATCCACTTTTTGTTATTCAATATATATATACACACACATATATATATATATATATATATATAAAATTATATATGTGTGTGTGTGTATGTATGATTTACAGATATAAATACACACTCATAAGTTGTGTGTGTGTGAGTGCATACTTGTGTGTGTGTGTGTGTGTGTGTGTGTGTGTGTGTGTGTGTGCACACATGTGTGAAAATGAAACTCACTCATACTCTTTTCAATGTTAATGAAACGATTTAATTAATATTTTAAATTTGGATTGTATTCAAACTTAACTACAAAAAAAAAAAATGAAATGACATATTCCTTTGCTATATTGTTTTTCTTTGTTCTCTATATTTGCATGTGTGTGTGTGTGCATGTGTGTATGTATATGTGCCTGAGAAAGACAGAGAAAAAGGAAAAAGTGAAAGTAAGAGAGATGTTGAGAAAGTTTGAGAAAGAATGACAATGTATGAAAATGTGTATGTTTTTATGAGTTTTTTTTTTATATTTAATAACTTTAATAATGCTTCTTTTCTCTTATTGTCTGTGTTTATCTTAGAAGAACAAGGTAAATGGTGTTTACCTTTGAAGTATTTTGAATTCTTTTTAAAATGGTAAATAGACATTAGTTGACAAAGATGATGTGAAATCTCTTATTTTGATGAATTTCTTTTTCAGTCAAATATCACATAAGAGGCAAAAAAATTTATTCGTTATATTATACACACACACAGACACACAACTGCATGTGTGTGTGTGTATGTGTGTGTATATATATATATATATATATATATGTACACATGCACACACACCCATAATATAAAATACTATAAAATAATATGAATGAAAATGGACTTACAACAATACTTACACATACATTCACATATATACATGCATATAAATGTATGATTGTATATATGTTTGTATGTGTGAATGTGTGTGTATACATATATATATATATACACACACACACACATATTCATATATCTCTAACACACATTTGGCTGTTTTTCTTTTCTTTTTCTTTGTTTTGGCTTGAAACTTTGAAATTATTTACCATTTCTACATTCCACCCTTTACTGATATAACAACAATGCATGTCCATAAATATGAGTTCGTTATTATTATTATTTTTCTTCTTGCTATCTACAGAAACATGGAACATGTAATATAAAACACACCAAAAAAATACTACAAAATTACTTCAGAATTTTTCTCCTCAAGACAAAAATGATGAATGCCTGAGGTCAGGTTTGAAACCATTGTTAACATGCTACAAAATTCTAAAAATAAAAAAAAAAATGCACACAACTTAAATCACTCAGTCAACATTGCCCAGTCAACCATGGAGGGAAAAAAAATATTAAAAAAGAAAAAAATCAATGAAAATGTCACCTAATAATGTTTCAATTAGGGTCCACTGAGTTAGCCAGTGTTGTCTGGAGTTCTGAAGGGGTTCAGGGAATTTGGGGAGTTTTGACTTTAATTATTATTATTTATTTTTTTTTGTCAGTGATGTAAACAAATGATATAATAAGCTTACCAGATTTTTTTTTTAAAAAATGATAAATTTTTGAAGTTTTTTTGCTGTTGTTTTGTTTGATTTTTTTTTGTTTTGC
>NC_068996.1:12766734-12769382 GCF_001194135.2 Octopus bimaculoides | reverse complement strand
TATATATATATATATATATATATATATATATATATATATGTATATTACTATTCATGGTGAACTTGGCTACATTAATAATCTACGCAACATCAAGAATCAGCTTCCAGCATCTCTAAAAACAGCTTGTGCATGATGACGCGGCCGTCCTTTTTTACATCAAACCAATACTGTCTTGCCAGCAGTTTTACATGTGTTAAGTGTGGTAAAAGCATGAGGAGATGACCCAACCGACGCATGTTGCCAGTGTGCTTTGTTTTTACATATTCAATGAGAGTATCATGGAATTTGTCTTGAAGTTGTTTCACTGAGCCATTACTGTCAGAAGTCACATCTAGAAATCACAAAGAAAAAACAGTAACATGTAAGAAAGCAGATAAATAATATTGGGTTTAAAAAAAGCAAAAATTATTTGTTAGTAGGTGGGATAGATAAAGAAACAATTAAACAATTAGAATGAGAGACTTGAGTATTTTGTATCAAGCATTTTCAGTTAAATGCACTGTCTATGTTTCAATAAATTTAAAAATATACAAACAGTGAGTGAACCTAGAAGCATGTGGTCACAAAGCAAACCCCTTAACTAGATGACTATGCTCAAACTGAGATACGAAATGTCTTTAACTATTCTTTGAAGTAGCATATAAATCATTACTAAAAGATTAATGGTTTGATATATTTAACCATTTAGTAGCCAAAATAATCCATCTGATTTATGTTCAAACTGACCAGATCTGGTCTCTCAAACCTATCCTGCAAAGTCATTGTAAAAATATACAATCACATCACATTACTGAAATTCCAAAGCTACAAAATAATGCATGATTAATTCAAAATAATGTGAATAAATAAGCATCACATATGACAAACAAATCTGAATGCTAAAGAGTTATACATATGCATAACATACATACATACAAACACAAACACATATATATACACACACACACACGCATATTACGGAGATGTACTTGCATAGCAAGTGACCTGATCTGAGACCATGTACTGAAAGAAAAACAATTGCAGCGTGGAAGGTGTTTATAAGCCATTTAAAAACACACAAAAACCATTAGATTCGCTTCAATATTTAAATTTCATAAGCCAAAATATTTTCGTTGCTTTGAGACCGCGACCTGTTCACTGACAAAATTTTGTGCTGCATCACGGAATTTTGTCAGTGAACAGGTCAGTGAACAGGCCGCAGTCTCAAAGTGACGAAAATACTTTGGCAAATTAAATTTAAATATTGAAGCGAATCTAATGGTTTTTGTGTTTCTTAAATGGCTTATAAACACCTTCCACGCTGCAATTGTGTTTCTGTGTGCATGTATATATATATATATATATATATATATATATATACATACACATACATTCACATATACATATGCATAGCATACATAAATATATCCTTTTAGCCTTTAACCTGGCTAGATCTGGCCTTTCTTACCAACCCTACAATGTCATTCTAAAAATAAACATTCACATCATAAAAATTTCAAAGCTATGAAGCATTACCTTTGACAGAGTAATCTGAAGGTTAAAGGGTAAATAAGTAAGTGGCCATTATTAAAAATGAAACCCAAAAAATAAACTATCAGATTTCAAAGAACTTTTATCATTCAAATCAAAGATTTAAAACTAACCAGGATTGCAAAGAATTAAGGCTTTCAATAATATATACTCTTCTTTAGTCACTCCAAGACTCGTTATTTTGCTGGCCAATTTTCTACTAAGGTTGTCCATTTTAGGTGAGCAACCATATGTGTTTGCAGCTTGCTCTTGGTCGATTTTGAAGTCCTCAGCAAATTTTAAGAAGTGGTTGTAAGGGCAGGATCGATGTGCAAGATTGAGGCATAGAATCTCTAGCCATGAATGTTGTAAGAGATTCATCTGGTCAACAAGTGGGAGACTGGCAAAACCTGATGGGTAAAAATGATAAAAATTACATATTATTATCCTTTATATATAGCAATAAGAAAATGGAGGGGAATATGTGGTACTCATCAACTTGCAGACATTGTATTATGTCAATTTACCAGTTTATTTTTCAACTAAGAGAACAATAAAAACAATAATAATAATAAAAACAATATATATATATATATATTATTATATGTATTTATTTTCTCCTAATTAATAAATAACTTGGACAAAATAGATTGGTTAATAGATACCAGGGTAGCAAAGATCACAAAATAACTGTGGTGTAACTCCTGTTTATGAGGTAGATACTCCTTGATATTTTGGGTACTTGAGTATATATAAATTTAATGAATGGAGTAAAACGCATATGTTAACTGCATACTTTTATTTCCAACATATGTTTCGAAGAATTACAATTTATACGATCCATTGGAATCGGCGATGTTAAAAATGTAATCTTCTCTTCAGGGAAATGCATGGGAACCAGCTTAAACATATATATATATACCAGAGTAAGCACATAAATGTGAAATAAGGTGGAAAAAATAGTACTCAAATACAAGAGGTAGAGTAATATGCTTTATTTAAAAGCAGCAGAAATATAACAAAAGACTGTTACTCAGAGTTTCACTTTTCCATTTGTCAGACAGTTTTGTTTAGATTCTAAGCAAAACTGTCCGATGAACGTAAACATGAAATTCTGAGTAACAGTTTTTGTGATATCT
>NC_068996.1:12760453-12766273 GCF_001194135.2 Octopus bimaculoides | reverse complement strand
ATTACATCTTACTATCTTAACCCTTTTGTTACCATATTCCTGTTGAGATGCTCTGTGATTCATTCAATTAATTTTAAATATAACAAAGAATTTAGTAAAATAACTTAGTTATCATTAACCTAATGTTTGGAACATAAATTGTGACTAAGGTTTGGTAGAAGATTTTAATTAAGAACTTTTGAAAACAAGACATTTGTACTACAGAGCCAGAATTGGTTTCAGGCAGGTTGGTATCAAAAGGGTTAAAGTTAACAAAAAAGAAAAAAAAAAGATTGTAGATAATATTCTATGTCTAAAAAAAATTTTTTTAAAGAAAAAGGAAACAGTTGGGACACCTTTAATTATAGGTTTCTCTAAGATGTCCTAGAGGTGAATAAACAAAGACAAAATCAACACAAAAGATATTAAGACAATATTATTCACTTTCTACTTAAAAATTGAATTTCTAATATTTCATTTGTGAATTTATTTTGCTAGAATCTTGATCTGAAACAATATGTTGAGACCAATATTATTATATTTTGGAAGGGTCATACTTCCAACAAACACACGTACTGGAGATGGATTAGTTGAGTTTTTGATTATATTATCAGGGAATTAACATTGAAGTGAATGACTGTTGTGTATATACGTGTGTGTGTGTGTTTTCCTTCTGGCAATATGGCTGTTCCAAAGTATAATGATATATTTATAATTAACTGTTTATTTTTAATAACAATTTTTATATTCATTTTCACAATACTATATGCTCTCAGCAAGTTGGTTTAAATTCTTCAGACTGATCAGAATATGGAAAACTTGAGGAGATACAATGAATAAAATATCAACTCAACAAATTCAATTCTAGAAACCTGGCTACTTAACCTCTTAATTATGTTTAAGAAGGAACTGAAAAACAAAAAAAAAAACAAAAAACAAAACAATTAACCTATTGATACTAAACAGCCAGTGACTACTCTTTGCTTCCTTCACATAAGGCCACCTGCTTTGAAGTGTTTCATATTTAAATAAAGTTTTCTACTAGGTTGTGATTCTAATATATCATTACATGAATAAAGTTAGTTATTTTGCTAAAATCCCTTCAAATTCTTGATCATTTTCAAACTTAATTGAAATGTAAGAAGTGTATTTTGTTTGAAATATTGTCACAAAATAATAAAACAGATTTTTTTTAAAACTAGAATATAATAGACATTTAAAAAAAAAATGTTATATTCTAATTAAGATTGCAACAATTTAATCACTGAACCATACAATATACGGTTGAATGATTAAATTACAAATGAACTATGAACAGCGTCTATTCACTACAAAGTTGTCATTTCAAGAACAGGAATGAATCTATTCTTGCTTTTCAAGGATAACAGCCACTGTCTAGACAATTCTTTAAACCTTCTTGCAGACTTTTGAATACACAGCTGCAAACGAATTCTTACCCAAACAGGCGTACACAGGTTCTGTTGTACCCCCTCCCACACGTCATATGTACATTATATATATATATATTCTTGCTTTTGTATGTACTACAATAAAATACATACATACATATATTACACACACACACACATATATATATATATAACGTGTGTGAATAGTTTCATAAGCTGTTATGGAAAACTATCTTTAAATCAACAGGAGAAATATCAATATCATAAACGCGACGGAGAGTTAGCTCCCCTATCATTACGATCTAAGATAACGTTATTGAGCGTCTCTCTCTCTCTCTCTCTCTCTCTCTCTCTCTCTGTGCTGCCACGATAATGCATATATGTAAGCACACGCCCACACATGAACATGAGAAAGAGCAGGTACACAATCTTTAATCTATTTTTGTGTTTCGTTTACTGTCTTTCGCCATTCCATTGTTGATAAACTTTGCTCTTAACAGTAGCTATATATATATATATATATGTAGCCTGATAGACCCTGCTATGTCAAGATGGACTTATATATTCTTCCTCTGCTCTCTCCCACTTGGTTTTAATATGTTGCCACATTTGTAATATGTCTTTTTTTCTACATTTTTTCGTGCAGCTGAAGATTGCTCTTCATATTGCATTTAAGGTAATGCTCACATTACTTAAATAAATTGAAGTAGCATGAAACGTGCGTACTGCAATCACTTTTGAAATCCGTGTTGCTTATTATTTGATATATATATATATATATATATATATATATATATATATATATATATCATCATCATCATCATCGTTTAACGTCCGCTTTCCATGCTAGCATGGGTTGGACGATTTGACTGAGGACTGGTGAAACCGGATGGCAACACCAGGCTCCAATCTAAATTTGGCGGAGTTTCTACAGCTGGATGCCCTTCCTAACGCCAACCACTCAGAGAGTATATATATGCATGCATGTATATACGTATCTCTCTCTCTCTATCTATCTGTATATATACATTGGAAACTTGAATGCTTGGTCGATGTCAGACTCTCCACAGATTCCAACGACCAACCTACTTTGTCTAAACAGTTTGGGGGTCCTGGTCTGCGCAAGTGCTTGTCTTTATCTCTTTCCTGTTTTCTTTTCTCCATCCACGTTTGACCCCCTTTGGCAGGCAACATCCTCTCCTCTCTAACATGGACTAATTCCAACAGGGAGAGGGAATGAAGCTTTATCACAGTGAGTCTTTCAGTTCCGGTTACAGTGGAGGATGTAAACATGTAATTCTATGATAGAACTACATGTAGTTCTACCACGTTTTAAAATAGTTTATTCAGTACAAGACAGTCATTACATAATCAATCGGAACCTCCAAGAGTCTCCACTACAAAACTCTCTCTCTCTCTTCTGCATCCTCTATCACTCTCTCTCTTTCTCTCTATCTATCTCTAGCTTTACTACTTAACTGTCAAGTACAGTTCAATCTCAAACTAATTAATCAATTCACTTAATTAATGATTTCTTCTCCCACTTTCTCCATTTTTTTCATTAAAGACCTATTAAATGTTCAATTCAAAATATTTGTTTCATAGCAGAAAGGCTTAAATTCCATCTCAGACATCACATATCCAGTTGATTGCATCTTTAATTTCAGTTCTTCACCAGCATTTGATCTTCACAAGAAGAAAGGTTGGTAAAAAAAAAAAAAAAAAAAAGCAAAATCACTATCTTCAATTCAGATTCCCTGCCTAACCTTACATATGGCGATGAATATTGGGCAGTGACCAAAAGATTATGATAGCAAATATGAATAGCCAAAATGGGGTTCCTGAAACCAAATCTTGGTGTTGTACAGACAATGGAATCGTACAATCCAGATGTTCGGAATTATGATAAACAGAGGAAGATTAAAAGCAAACAGGATTATTATGATGAGCTGGAGGATAAACAACATTAGATAATATAATATCAACATCACTGTTTTTTTACATGCTTTTTTTTCTTTTTTCTTTTTCTAAACTTTTTTTGTATAGGCACAGGCATGGGTGCTTGATAAGAGGCTTGCTTCCAAAACACATGGTTCTAGGTTCAGTCCCACAGTGTGCAATCTTGAGCAAGTGTCTTCTCTGATAGCCCCAGGCTGAGCAAAACCATGAGTTGACTTGCTAGATGGAAACTGTAGGAAACTTGTTAGGTGTGTATGTGTGTGTGTTTTACTTCATTTTAACATCACACAGTAAAGGTAAAGCAAGTCTTACCATTGAACAAGAGATGTTAATTGTTTTCAGTCTTCTGTGAAAACACGTCCAGCCAACGAAAAATATTACCTTAGGTGAGGGTTGTTGACAGAAGGGCATGTAGTCATAAAAATATCTATCATAATAATATCCATGCAAATAAGGAAAAATGCACATTAAACAGATGATGATGATGATGATGATGGAACCCAAAGACAGTCCCAAGGTTTCAAACTGGTGGTTTACCAACAAATTCCTTCAATTCTTCTGGAAAAGAGACCCTTATTCAGTATTTTATTGCTACTGTTGTTTTTGCCAATTGTCTGTCCCTAGAAGGAATCCTTTTAATTCTTTTATTTTTCTTCTGATAGGTACAGTGCCCAAATAGTTTTGTACCACATCATCATCTGTTTAATATCCATGTTTCCTTATTTGCCAGTTGAAGAGAGGGTAAGAAATAAGTGTCTTAAAGTGGAGGAGAGACAGTGAAGGGAGTGAGAAGATGGTGAAGATGTGACAGGGCTGCACTCAAGTTATAGGGAGGTGTAAATAAGTGAAGTGGAACCAGGGATGGGATTGGACGAGTGGGTAGGTGAGTTTGTGAGACTGTGAAAGGAGAGTGGGAGGTGGAGGAGAGGAGGAATATAGCGAGTGGACACAAATAGAGAGAGGAGGTGTTAGAAGGTTATGCTGTGCAGAAGAGAGCAAAAAGGGACAAATAACGTGCTGGTAGGTTTGCAAGGGTGCAAAGAGAGAGTAAGGGATGGAAAGGAGAAGAGTGCAGCAAGTGGTGAATAAGGGTGGAGGGAAGGTGGGTTGTTGGGGAGAGAAATTTCTCAGGGACAGATTGTTTGCAGCGGGTGTGGTCATGATATGATGGCCTCAATTTTTACTTAGCTGAGCAGGTTTTCTTAAGCATAGCAAATTGCCAATCATATCAGTAAAAATGATTTGGCTATTATATATACAACATCAGGAAGCATAACCAAATAGAGGCTCCTTCACCTTAGCTTTTTTCTTTTGTCATTATTGTTTTGTGCTGTTAGTGTTCATTATATAGAATAATTGATATGAAATAATTAATACTCAAGACAATCACTTACCAGGTACTTGTTTTGCCCAGCTAATTGTAACGACTAATTCTCTATCAGCTAGATCTGATACGATGGACATAAACTTCACTTCGTTTTCAGGTACTTCAGGATCTGGTGTTGCATATAGTTTATCAAGCTGTGCTTCTATTGCGAGTAGTGATTCCATGATTTTGTTATCTGAGCCTGGGTTAAAAAATTAAAAAATTAGTTGAAATAAAGAAAAATTAAATAGTAAAAGACATTTCCGCCAGAATTTCCGAGATAAAAAAATTACCATTATAATACACCAGTATAGTCAGAGTGGTGTCTGGATTGTTACAGTTTCAACATTTTGGCTTCTTCAGGTGGCTTCTGTATGGATTATGATTTTCAATTTTCAAACAAATTATTTTATTAACCCTTTTATTAGGGAGCATATTTCTCTTGGTATATACTGCCACCACTGTTTCTAATAAATTGAAAATAATGAAGATTTTATCAAAATAACTTTCTCAGTATAGGCGCAGGAGTGGCTGTGTGGTAAGTAGCTTACTTACCAACCACATGGATCTGGGTTCAGTCCCACTGCGTTGCACCTTGGGCAAGTGTCTTCTACTATAGCCTCGGGTCGACCAAAGCCTTGTGAGTGGATTTGGAAGACGGAAACTGAAAGATGCCCATCGTATATATGTATATATATATCTGTATGTGTGTGTGTGTCTGTGTTTGTCCTCCCCCAACATTGCTTGACAACCGATGCTGGTGTGTTTACGTCCCCGTAACTTAGCTGTTCGGCAAAAGAAACCAATAGAATAAGTACTAGGCGTCCAAAGAATAAGTCCTGGGGTCGATTTGCTCGACTAAAGGCGGTGCTCCAGCATGGCCACAGTCAAATAACTGAAACAGGTAAAGAGTATTAAGCTGGTGTTTAGAACATAAATTATTACATTTGATGGCATATAAGATATAATTTTTTTTGCTTCCAAAAATATATCACAAAAAACCTTTCTGGATCCTACATGAGAGGTTGGGCCTTCCTAACAATTTTTTTGTTTCCAAAAATATATCACAAGAAATCTTTCTGGATCCTACATGAGAGGTTGGGCCTT
>NC_068996.1:12750534-12760443 GCF_001194135.2 Octopus bimaculoides | reverse complement strand
TTGTTTCCAAAAATATATCACAAGAAATCTTTCTGGATCCTACATGAGAGGTTGGGCCTTCCCATATTTTGGGCTTTCCATTTTGTCCTTGGTGCTCAATTTTTCCTGAATATATTCTTCAGAAAATGGGGTTCATCTAATATGCTTACGTGTCATTTGTGCCATCAAATGTAATAAACATTTTTTAATGAAATCACTTCAAAACACGAAGATTCTATCAAAGAACCAAGGGTGGTCTTAAGTGGGGTGGCATAAAAAAAGGGTAAAACCACAGCAGTACACTGTTTCCAGCTTTCCTTTGTTTATATTGCAGCTTGCATGTTGAACCTAAACACATGCATTGCACTTGAACCCAAACACATGCACCCCCCCCACACACACACATGCACGCACGCACATACACACACACATGTACATACATAAACAATAACACAGATGGGGTTCTATCAGACCTTGAACTTTTTATAGTATTACATACGTACCTGCATATTACATACATATGTTCATATTATGTACATATGTATGTATGTATGTATACACACAGGCTATTAATGAGCCACTACTCTCTCTCTCTCTTACTCTTTTACTTGTTTCAGTCATTTGACTGTGGCCATGCTGGAGCACCGCCTTTAGTCGAGCAAACTGACCCCAGGACTTATTCTTTGGAAGCCTAGTACTTATTCTATCGGTCTCTTTTGCCGAACTGCTAAGTTACGGGGACGTAAACACACCAGCATTGGTTGTCAAGCGATGTTGGGGGGACAAACACAGACACACAAACATACACACGCACATACATATATATATATATATATATTATTAGGGAAAAGAACCAAGGTTTATGAACTCATCTATGAAAATCCACTGTCACATATGTATGTATGTATGTATGTATGTGTGTATGTATGTATGTATGTATACAGGCTATTAATGAGCCACTACTCTCTCTCTCTCTTTCACTCTTTTACTTGCTTCAGTCATTTGACTGTGGCCAGGCTGAAGCACCACCTTTAGTCTTTTCCCTAATACTATATATTTACATATATTTTATACTGTGAAACTTAATTTAATTTTAATTTTTAATAAATTGATTTTAATTGAGTTTTTACCTGTAAATTTGGATTTTATCCCTAATATTATTATATATACATATACATATATATGATGGGCTTCTTTTAGTTTCCGTCTACCAAATCCACTCACAAGGTTTTGGTCAGCCCAAGGCTATAGTAGAAGACACTTGCCCAAGGTGCCACGCAGTGGGACTGAACCCGGAACCATGTGGTTGGTAAGCAAGCTACTTACCACACAGCCACTCTGCACCTATATAAATAACTATTCGTAAATAACGTAAATAACTATTCATATGCATACAAAAAAATGCACAGAATATGTTTGTCCTGACACACATTTAATATTGCATATATGACTGAACATAAGAACCCCTTCCCCCTGCCTCAAAAGAACCCTTAGACAAAAGAAATCTTAGAAACAGATAGAAAGTGAGAAAATCTAAAGAGAGAAAGGGAAGAATAAATAAGAAAAAAAAAAGAGAGAGAGATAATAGAATGGTGCTTTAAGGTCATAAATTTGTCCATGAGTTAGTGGCCTTAATGAGTGACAGTAAACAGGCCTGTAGAATAACAAAACAAGACCTCTTGACTGAGGGAGAGGGGGTAGTATTGAATGGGGCGGCTCTGTGCCAACTGAAGAGAGGTTAAAAAGTGTAACAGACAGATAGAGATAGAGGAAATACATGGCTAACCCAGTTGGAAAAGAAAGGAAAAAAAACAAAGAGAGGTAGTGGTGTTTATGGTGGGGAGGCATACACTTAAGGTAAGTGAAGTGTTACAAAGGATTGGACAGGGTAAGTGGGCAGGATGGTAAACTGATAAAATTTATCTTTTTATGACATTCTTATCCTTAAATGTGTATTCTTACTTTCCCTAAATTTCCAGCTGGTGAAGACAGAGTCTCTACTTTTAACCCTACACAACACTGAAATATAGAATTAATACATTTCTAAATCTCTCAGAGAGATTTAAGCAGTAGTGATGTATATATATAATATATATATATATACATGTATATATAATATAATATATATATACATGTATATATATAATAGTGCAGTAGGCCGGTTTATGATGTTACACCGAGTTTCTCACTCATAAGGGGTTTAGCCTTACGGCGTATCTTCATACCTCAAACATTGCTGGCCTACAATAAGTAGTTGTATGCTGTCAACTTAATGTGACAGTCCCATGAAGGGAATAATACTACTGCTGGCCGACAGGAAGCGGTGCAGCTTCCTAGGGCTAAATAGCAGTAGCATTATTCCCTTCATGGGACTGTCACATTAAGTTGACAGCATACAACTACTTCATAACATTGAAATAACTCTCTCAAATGTTATACTTATTTATTCACATTGTTTTCAATTAATTTTGCATTACCTCGCAGCTTCTGTATTTCGATGATGTGATTGTTTATTTTCTTAGAATGACATTGTATGGTTGGCTGGTGAGAGAGGCCAGATCTAGCCAGGTTAAAGGCTAAAACGATATACATATGTATATGTGTGTGTATAACCCTTTAGCATTCAGACTACTCTGTCAAATATAATGTGTATTTTCTGTTTTAATTGTTTCAGTCATTTGACTGCAGCCATGCTGGAGCACCGCCTTGAAGGGTTTTTAGTCAAAGAAATCGACCCCAGGACTTATTCTTTGGAAGCCTAGTACTTATTCTATTAGTCTCTATTGCCGAACTGCTAACGTTACAGGGACGTAAACACACCAGCATCAGTTGTCAAGCGATGCTGGGGGGGGGGGGACAAACACAGACACACAAACATATACACACACATACATACATATATACGATGGGCTTCTTTCAGTTTCCATCTACCAAATCCACTCACAAGGCTTTGGTCGGCCCGAGGCTATAGTAGAAGACACTTGCCCAAGGTGCCACATAGTGGGACTGAACCCGGAACCATGTGGTTGGTAAGTAAGCTACTTAGCAAACAGCCACTCCTGCACCTATATTTATTCACAGTTTTTAATTATTCTTGCATTATCACACAGTTTCTCGATTTTGATCATGTGACTGTTTTATTTTTAGAATGACATTGTAGAGTAGGTGAGAAATCTTGGGTCTGGCCAGTTTCAACATAAAACAGGAAGAATATTTTGGCAGGATATGGCTGGTTTAAATGCTAAAGGGTTAAAAGGCTGAATGAGTATGCTACTTCTTCATTCTTTGTTTCCTTTCCTTTGTTTTTATGCCGTTTTTCTTCTCTTTGTCTGTAGAATGCTTAAGATAGTATTTAAATCTAAGTATAAAATGAGGAAAATTAAAATATGATCTAACAGAGCTTTCAACTCAACACACCTGAAGAGATGCATAAGCCACTATTGCTGAGTGATATTAATGCAATATTGTTTGTAATATATGTAACTTTCAGCAATAAACAGTGGTAATGAATGATGCATTGACACAATAGTAGAGATATGTAATAAAGCATATTCATTTTTGTATATACTCTGTGGATCTTTAAGGATTTCTACATGTATAGTCAGTGAGAGAAGTCCCACTCTATGATAGCATTTGGTAGTCAATACTCACAGAAGAGCTTTGGAAAGTATACTATAATAGTTTTTTTTTTTTTTAACCCAAAAGGATCACCTTTATCGTCATCATCATCATCAATGTTTAATGTCCTTTTTCCATGCTGGCATGTGTTGGACAGTTCGACAGGAGCTAGCCAGGAGGGGGCCTGTGTCATGGATTTTACAGCTCAATGTCCTTCCTAACAGCAACCAGAAGACAGAGTGAGCTGAGTGCTTTCTATGTAGCACTCACACAGACAAGGTCAGTTTTGGCATGGTTTTTTACAGCTGGATGTCCTTCCAAATGCTTAACTACTTTACAGTGTGGACTGGGTGTATTTTAAGTAGCACCTGCACTAGTGGAGCCACCAAGGATAAAAGGATATGTGTGTGTGTGTGTGTGTGTGTGTGTGTGTGTGTGAGTAACCCATTAGCATTCAAATTTATTGTCTTATATAGAAATGAAATTGTATCCTTTAATTAACTGCTTTTCTATACACAAACGGAGAAGATACCTTGCAGAACAGTCATTATTTTAATGAGAAACATCTTGTAATCTTGAAAGAGGAACATCTATACTGTCAGATACTCCTAAGCCAGTTGTTAAGTATCCCACCCATGAGGGATCAATGCTAGATGGGTCAAAACAATTGTAGTGATTGATAAACATTCTCGTATCTTCCATCTTCTGTCTCTTTCATTAATCAAATTACCCAATGAACACTGAGAAAGTGAACATATTCTACCTGTAAGTTGTATACCATACAATTTATTATCTAATATACATATATAAAACACACACACTCATATGGTTTGTTTTGATTCCATGTTTGTGTTTAGTGTTTGTCTGGTGTTTAAGAATACCAAAAGCACTACTACACACTACTACATGGAACAGTGACAGTGTGTGCTCAACACTGCATTGGTGGATAAATATTCTTTATTGGTGAGTTAAAACAGCATAGAAAACAGAAATAAGTATCAACATTCCCTCTGTGGTTCATTTGAACAATAGTGGAGATGGCTTTCACATGAATCATTGATTGCCTCATTAATCCACTAGTAAACAATATCTATCCACCAATGCAGTGTTGAGCACTCATTTTCACTTTCTGATCCTAGTGTGTATATGTCTACGTGTGTGTGTGTGTGTGTGTGTGCATAAATCTGCAGAATGGTTGGTGTTAGGAAGAGCATCCAACCATTAAAACCATGCCAAAACTGACACAGAAGTATGGTCCAGGCTTCTGCCTGGCCGGTTCCTGTCAAATTGTCCAATCTAAGGAAAGAGGACATTAAATAATGATGATGATAATGATGATACATATATATATATATATATATATATATATATATATATATACACACACACATCAATGTATTATTTACATATATGCACACAGACACACACACACACACACACTTGGTACAAAAAATAATTCTTTAGTGTTGCTACAGTGTGTGATGCCCCATCATCACCAATCGTATACATTTGGCAGTGTTGATAAGATTGATGCAGTTAAAGGTGGTAGTAATAGCAGCAGTAGTAGTTAGTAGTAGTAGTATCAGTAGTCGTAGTAGCAGTAGCAGTAGTGGCGGTTGTTACTCCTTGTGATAATAATGATGGTTGGTAACAAGCGCATTATGATTACGAGCATCGTAGCTTTTCGAATTCATTGTATGGCATGCCTGAAAGTGCATCTGTGTGCGTTAAATCATAGACATTATGGATTATGTAAAAAAAAATTTTTTTTTTTTTTAAAAAGAGAAAAGAAAAAAGAACATATGTGGCTCTTGTCTAAGCCCCATGAGAAGATTTAAAGGGTAGAAGGTGTTAAAGAGAGTCTGGTGGTGTTAAGCAGGTGAGAGTGAAAAATAAATCTCCTCCTAGTTGAGAGAGGGTGATTGGTGTTGATTATAAGCACAAGTAGTAGCAACACTAGTAATTAAGGAGATTATTACTTAAATACCAAGATGAAAATATAACTGATAATAATTATGAAGATCTTTTTAACATGATAGAGTATTAAAACAAAAACAACAACAGGCGTAAGAGGAAAATCAGCAGCAGTAGCATCGGTAGCAGCATTGGCAGCGATAACAGTGACAACAGCAAAAAACACCTGTAGCAGAAGAACTATGACAACTATACAGCAACCACAACAACAACAACACGAACAATAGTAACAGGATCATCATCATCATCAGCATCATCAATGTTCTCTTTTCATGCTGGCATAGGCTGGATAGTTTTGCTTGACAGAAGCTGACAAATCAGAAGACTGTGCCAAGATCTTCTGTCTCCTTTGACACAGTTTCTCTGGCAGGATGTCTTTTTAATTGCAAACTGCGTTACAGAATGTACCCGGGTGCTTTTCATGTGGCATCAGAACTATTAAGGTCACCAAATAACTTGCAAGAAAAGACACCCTCAACTGAGGAAGGGAGCACTACTGAGAGAGGTGGCTTTGAGCCAAGTGATGAGAGGTTAGAGTGTGAACAGAGATAGTAATAGGTGTCTTGCAGTAGAGGTGATACATGGCTACCTCAGTTGGAGAGAGAGAGAGGGAGAGAGAGAGATAGAGAGAGAGAGAGAGAGAGAGAGAGAGAGAGAGATAATGAAGATGTGACATGGTGTACACTTAAGTTAAAGGGAGGTGTATATAAGTGAAATGAAAACAAGGATTGGATAGGGAGAGTACAAGAAAAACAAAAGCAACAGTAACATAACAAAAGCATGAACAACAAGAATAGGAAAAACAAAAATACAACAACTGCAAAGTTTCATAGGAAATTCTGGAACTCTAATAACTTAATGGTAAAGTCTCTAAGTGATTACATGATCTGCTTGAAATAGCAACAAAATTTCCCCCAAATCATCTTGCACATCACATCTTGGATAAGTGTCTTCTACAACAGCCTCAGGTTGACCAAAGCCTTGGGAGTGGATTTGGTAGATGGAAACTGATAGAAGCCCATCATGTGTGTGTGTGTGTGTGTGTGTTTATCCTCTCAACTGCTCAACACCTGTAATCATAACTGTCTAACAACGACAGGGTAGAGATGGTTTACAGTTCACACATATATAATAGAATAAAAGTATAAACAAACAATTGGTATCTCACCATATTATGCCATCTATATATCTAAACATAATGGTTGAGTTGTTATAAGAGTATAGATCATAAGGAATAGGAAATAAGAATGTGTGCAGAGTAGTCTCTTACAGCCGTTTCAAAAACAGATATGCAAATGGGGCATTTCACTACATATAAACATTAGTTACCCATGTAGTAGCAATTTATTCCATGATAGGAGATAAAATGAGGTAGATTCTTAGTAGAGAGCTTTAGTAATAATCAATTCCATCATGGGGTGGGGGGATGAGATAGATCCTTAGTAAGGATCTACTTATTCTGTCTCTGGTGACTGAATAGACCGTTACTACATGGCCAGCAACCCATTTGCAGCAAAATGCATGATCTGCCCATCTTACTTCCATTTTTCTTATGATCTATACTCTTGTAACAATTAAACCCTCATAGTTATGGTGTTATGTCAAAACAGACATGGAGCCTGGGCAGTTCTTCAGCTGGTCAACCCCTGTCAAACTAACCAACCCAAGCCAGCATAGAAAACAAAGATTAAATGATGCTAATGATGAAATGTCATAATCTAACCCAGTGGTTCTCAACTTGGGTCCTCAGCCAAAGACAGATAAATTATGATGGGAGTACCTGGGTAGCCCCACAAGGCACAAGGTGAGTTGAAGAATGAGGGATAGGGAGGCAGAAAGCTAAAATGGGTAGGGTTGAAGGGTGGCTCAGCAAGGAGCCATGAGTTGGGGGAGACAGAGGGATGCAGAAGACAGTGGGGGAAGGGAAAGGGACAACACAATTGAAAGTCTGCAGGAGCTGGGGAGGGGCAAAAGAGAGAGGCCTAATAAGCATGAAGGGGGTGGGTGATGAGTAACCATAACATAAGGAGACAGCCCTATCTTTATCTTTTATCTTTTACCTGCTTCAGTCATCTGACTGCGGTCATGCTGGGGCACCGCCTTGAAGAAATTTTAGTCAAATGAATCAACTGCAGTACTTTTATTCTTTTATATCTTTTACTTGTTTCAGTCATTTGACTGCAGCCATGCTGGAGCACCGACTTTAGTTGAACAAATCAACCCCAGGACTTATTCTTTGTAAGCCTAGTACTTATTCTATCGATCTCTTAGCTGAGCCACTAAGTTATGGGGGATGTAAACACACCAACATCGGTTGTCAAGCAATGGTTAGGGGACAAATACAGACACACAAACATATATACGTATATATATATGTGCATATATATATATATATATATATATATATATATATATATATATGTGTGTGTGTGTGTGTGTGTGTGTGTGTGTTATATGATGGGATTCATTCAGTTTTCCATCTACCAAATCCACTCACGAGGCTTTGGTCAGCCCAACATTATAGTAGAAGACACTTGCCCAAGGTGCCATGCAGTAGGACTGAACCTGGAATCATGTGGTTGGAAAGCAAGCTTCTTACCACACAGCCATGCCTGTGTCTATTATTTGTTTCTTTATTTATTTTTTTCTGTTTATGTCTGATAATTATTATGCTGCTTTTTTTGCTGAACCGCTAAGTAATGAGGACGTAAACATACCAACACCGGTTTCAAGCAGTGGCAGAGGGCAAACATTGACACACACTGATATATAAATAACAGACATCTTTCAGTAGTTTCTGTCTACCAGATTCACTCACAAGGCTTTGGTTGGCCCAGAAGACAATTGGCCAAGATGCCATGCAATGAGACTGAACTCAGAACCATGTAGCTGAGAAGTAAACATCTAACCACACAGCCACTCCTATAGTAATTACAGAATACAGTTTAACAGACGAGAGTAATGTATTTAGTTCTACAGCAAAACGGTAGTAACATTGGCTCTCCTCATATTTCATTATCTCCACTCCCATTCCATGAGGTCACACTAAGCCTGTATCTTACAACCAATAGCACAAATCTCTGCTTAAAGATGTTTATAACTGTCACATAACGTCACAATTCTTGTGATACAGGTTTTATAAAAGATAAATGCATGTGAATGGATGTGTGCGTGTGTGTGTGTATGTGAGGGCATTTGCATTTCTGTTAACGCAACATTGCTTCTTTTTTTTTTGGGGGGGGGGGGTTGTTACTTCTTTTTAACCATTTAGAATTTTTCTTAGATTGGTTTAAAGGAATTCATAATCAATATTTATTCTGGAATGAAAGGTTGGTGTGCACAGCTTTCATTGTTTTATAGAATATTTTATAGACTATTTGTGAGTGGGCGGGCGTACGTGTGCATGTGTGTATATATACATATGTATGCATATATATATATATATATATATATATATATATATATATATATATAGCTAGATAGATAGATAGAGACAGACAGAGATAGATGGATGAATAGAGAGACACACACATACATATGTGTACGTGTAAAACTATCACGTTGGGAGAAAGACATCTTCACAGAAAGCTGCCAAATTGATATGAGCTGGAAAGTTGAATTAAGAGAGGAAGGAAATGATGATGATGATGATGATGATGATGATGACAACAATAACATCAAAAATATTAATAACAATAATAATAATAATAATAATAATAATAATAATAATGATAACAAACATCTCTTAGCATTAAACATCTCTTAACCTTCACTTGCCATAGGGTGCTGGGTTTTGTTCCGGCAAGTGATTGTACCAAACAAGTAGATTAAAAACTAAATAATAATAATAATAATAATAATAATAATAATAATAATAATAATAATAATAATAATAAGAGGAGGAGGTGGAGGAGGAGGTTTTTTTCTGCTATAGGCACAAGATATGAAATTTTGGAGGAAGGAGACAGCTGATTGCATCAGTCCCCCCCCCCTTCCCGGTGCTTAACTGGTGAGTGTTTAAATGATCGGGAAAGGATGAAAGACAGAGTCAATCTCAGCGCAGAATTTGAACTCAGAGCACAAAGACATGAAATGCCACTAAGCATTTCATCTGGCATGCTAACGCTTCTGCCAGCTCACCTTGATGATGTTGATGACGATGATGATGATAACAACAACAACAATAATAATAATAATAATAATAATAATAATAATAATAATAATAATAATAAACAACTTAACATGGTTCGAAAGCTGCATTTTAGAATATTGAATATAGTTGAAATAAGTAAAATCTGAGTGAAAAATAAACAAGATTCACTTGTTTTATTTTATTTT
>NC_068996.1:12745759-12748677 GCF_001194135.2 Octopus bimaculoides | reverse complement strand
CTATCATAGTAGGTGCCTTAGGTATAATAAAAAAATATTCAGACAAATACATAACAAAAACACCAGGACTTACAAATATATATAACATACAGAAAATTGCACTACTGGGTACTGCACACATTCTACGCAAAACACTTTCAATACAGTAAACATAAGAGCACCACAGCAAACCACAGCACATACCCAAGGCGCACAGAGCTGCGCTCGGTAGTGAAGTGAAAGCACGTTATAAAAATAAAACTACTGAATAATAATAATAATAATAATAATAATAATAACAACAGCAACAACAACAATAATAATTCTTTCTACTCTAGACACAAGGTCTGAAATTTTGGAGGAGGGGACTAAACGATTACATTGACTCCAGTGTGTAACTGGTACTTAATTTATTGACCCCCCGAAAGGATGAAAGACAAAGTTGACCTCGGTGGAATTTGAACTCAGAACATAAAAACAGATAAAATGCCGCTAAGCATTTGTCCAGCATGCTAACAATTCTGCCAGCTTGCTGCCTTTAATAATAATAATAATGATAATGATAATAATAGTAGTGATAATAATAATAATACTAATAATTATTATTATTATTATCATTTCTACTCTAATGCATCTTCAGTCTTTAAATATATATATATACTTGAAAAAGGAAAAGAATGACTTCAGTGGTAGTTCTAACCAATTTATTGTTTTAATAATATAATTTTACAGTTTGATTTGTAGATCTCATTAAAGAAGAGGAAAACATTGAAACATACCTATTTCACAAACCAACAGACACACCAATACTTAAATTTCTGATCAGCACACCTCTCACATACCAAAAAGAAACATTCCCTTTAACATGGCAAGATCTATCTGCACCATAGTAACACACCCCACCCTACAGGAAAAAAAAAGTATATGAACTAAAATGGTTCCTTAAAAGACAAGAATATTTTGGGAACCTCATCAGTATGGCCATCTCCAAGACCCAGAACATTCCACTAACAACACTGAGAAAAACAAACCAACAAAATAAAAAGGAAAAAACACTTATCCCTTCTGTCATCACTCACAACCCAAGGAACTTCAATATTGTGAAAGCCGCCAAACAATACCTCCAAATTCTCCAGCAATTCCCCCAAAATGAATGCACTCATAAAAGACTCACCAATAATATACCACAGATGCCAAGCACCAAATCTAAAAAAAACAGATCTACAAACCAAACTGTAAAATTATTTTATTAAAAAATTAAATCGATTAGAACTACCAGCAAAGTTATTCTTTTCCTTTCTCAAATATACCTATCTGTACCAAGGATTCCACACATTTTCCAAACCCTCTCTGTTATAATTGTGATTTATTTACAATCATTATACTTCTTTTATAAAAAAAAATTTTGATTGCATGTTCCAGCCATTGATATATTAGTAAATAATTTTCTATAGTTTACAATATATCCTTTGTAATGTATTTTTACATTCCGCTTTTATATATATAAACAATAGTCTCTCTCTCTCTCTCTCTCTCTCTATATATATATATATATATATATATATATATAAATGTACATATACTTAGGTTATATGTATATAGACTATACCTCTAATGTCTCATCACTGGCACAAAGCCTACCCTGTCACTACAGCTCCCTCCTTTAAGCTGAATGGGGAGTTTGTCTAGAAAGTAACTTGGTGACCCTGTCAGTGCCGATGTCACATAAAAAGTACCAGTACACTCCATAAAGTGATTGGCATTTAGAAGGTCAATCCAACTGAAGTAACCATGCCAAAACAAATGATGTAAGACTGGTGCAGCCCCCAGCCTTACCAGCTCCTATTAAACCATCTAACCCATGCTAGCATGGGAAACAGGCTATAAATGATGATAATGATAAATGATAGCATATATATATATATAAACTGAAATGAATAAACGATTAAAGACACAAAGAAGAGCTGGGGTCAGTTTGTTTGATTAAAACCCTTCAAAGCATTGCCCCAGCATGGCTGTAGTCCAACAACTGAAGCTAGTAAAAGATAAAAGTGAAGGTGTGTGTGTGTGTGTGACCCAGAATGGTAGTACTTGTCACGATGCCATCAGTGGGTTAAATAGCTTTCCCAAGGGGGCTCTTATTATTTTTGACAAAGCCATAAGAAAGGTACCTCTTCTAGGAGAAAGATACTCTAGCGTAAAACTTGCAATCAAAATAGTACCAGTCATCATGCAATGCTTGTCACTCAAACTTACTATGGTGATTGAGAGACTGGCAAAAGTGTTGCACAAGCTTTTGTCATTTGAATCCCATGACACACAGATGTTTCACTATCGTTTCATTTCTTGTTCTGTTTTGTATTTTATAACATCTTACAGTGATGGATATCTGTGCAAATGTAAGGATGAAAGTAAATCAGAACAATCACACAGAATGTGTGACAGAGATCATCTGACAAGATGAGTCATCCTCATATTGCAGTAGTATAGTTTTCATGAAACCTCATTTCATATAAATATTTTAAATATTTTTTGTGAAGCCAAAATGAGGCACCTTATACAAAAATTAATAATACACATCAACCATTAGTATCAACACCTTTTCTCTGTAAATTTCCTGAAGAAAGGTTCCTAACCCTGAAATATCAAAGTACCAGGTAACAGTACTAACCACCAACAAGTACTTTTAATTTTTTAACCTTCATTGTACTGGCTTTTTAAAAATGTATTTAAAACATATATTTAAAACATATATACACATATATATATAGGCGCAGGAGAAGCTGTGTGGTAAGTAGCTTGCTTACCTACCACATGGTTCCGGGTTCATTCCAACTGTGTGACACCTTGGGCAAGTGTCTTCTACTATAGCCTCAGATCAACCAAAGCCTTGTGAGTGGATTTGGTAGATGGAAACTGAAAGAAGCCTGTCATATATA
>NC_068996.1:12745013-12745749 GCF_001194135.2 Octopus bimaculoides | reverse complement strand
ATATATATATATATATATATATATGTATGTGTGTGTATATATTTGTGGGTCTGTGTTTGTTCCCCCAACATCGCTTGACAACCAATGCTGGTGTGTTTACGTCCCCGTAATATTAGCAGTTCGGCAAAAGAGACCGATAGAATAAGTACTAGGCTTCCAAAGAATAAGTCCTGCGGTCGATTTGCTCAACTAAAGGCGGTGCTCCAGCATGGCCGCAGTCAAATGACTGAAACAAGTAAAAGAGTACACATGCATACATACTCACACATATATTTCAAGGATTTGTTTTAAAAATCATAACAACCAGAAAATTTAACAAAAACAAATAGAAAATTTGACAAAACCAGAAAATTTATATCTAATTCTTCATCAGTCAATGTCCAAGAGATCATAATAATTTCATGCTGTTATCATTGAGACTACTCCTTCTTGGAGTCATAGAGTGCAAAAAAGCCACTGGGAATAGCTAACGAACATACAAGGCAATGATGAAAACAAACAAGTCAAACTAAAATATATGTATGCACACACACACACACACACACACACACACACACACATATACACACACACACACATCAATACTGTACAGATAAAATGTTTTTACACCTTTTTACCATAAGAGAGAATTTTTTTTTCTCCATAGTAACTGGAGTGATTTTGCGTTTAGAAAATGTGTCACAAACATGTTTTAACCAACCTAAAGTTCACTTAAGCATATATATCTATATACATA
>NC_068996.1:12743472-12744804 GCF_001194135.2 Octopus bimaculoides | reverse complement strand
TGAATGTTCAGTGAAAAGACAGGAAAATCCAATCAAATAGACAATCGAAAACACACACACTACTATTGTTACCATTCACCAATGACTATGATTTGTACTCTTCACCTGGTGGCTCCTCATGTGAGTTTTCAGGCCCCACCAAAAGCAACATGGATACGAGCATGAGCATGACTTATTAATCCAGAACGTGATCTAGCTGAGAAATCACAATGTGAATAATGCTGGTTTGCAGGAAGACTGTTGTTCTGTTGGTTTAGTTTCCTATTTTCATTGTAACTGCCCGTGATGAAGTACCCTTTGAGTTTCAAAATTTTTTAAATTGGGAAAAAAACACTCTTTCATTCTAGTCTGCACAGTTGCTCAAAATTTTCTTTTCTAATATTCAGGCATTTCAAATTATCTCTGAATTTGTACCATAGAGGGGGCTGACCTGCGCTGTGTCATGAGTTTACAAACTGACCAGTGTTCATGTGGAAGATGTATCCAAAACATCACATCTGAGACTTGACCAAAAATGTTTCTATACCAGATATTCCACACATTACCTATATAGTGCTATTCTTTGTCTATAACTACACTTAAGTTTACATATTTGCCAAAGACATCTCATATAAAACCTGTTCAGTTGACTGATGTGCTCATGATAAGGTGCCCAGGTTTCTGTTTCATATAAAAGAGTTGTAAGGACAACTGACTTATACACATCTATTTGGTCCTTACTGAGATATGGGCATTTTAACCCTTTCATTAACAACCCGGCTGAAACCGGCTCTGACTCTGAGTATAAACGTCATGTTTGCATAAGTTTTGAATTAAAATCTTCCACCAAACCTTAGTCACAATTAATGTTCCTAACACTAGCTGAATGATAACTAAGTTGTTTTACTAAAGTCTTTGTTATATTTAAAGTAATTGAAAGAAACACAAAGCATCTCAAAATAAATACAGTAACAAAAGGGTTGACGTCAATCATAAAGCTTCCCAAAAATTGTACTGGCCTTACTAATATGAGTTTGGACTTCCCTATTGAGTTTAGCACTGTTTGTTACTGTAGAACCTAAATACATGAAAGCATCAAAGGTTTTGAGTGCTTTGCCTTTAACAAACATGCAGGGCAAGATTTCTAGATTGTTACCAGGATGTAGCTGGTACAATAGCTCAGTCTTTTTTATGCTGATAGTTAAGCCAAAAGATCTGGCTGCTACTGCAAATCTATCAAGAGTGTGCTGGATGTCCTCTAGTTTTATATATATATATATGTATATATATATATATATATATATATATATATATAGAGAGAGAGAGAGAGAGAGAGAGAGAGAGAGAGAGAGA
>NC_068996.1:12742763-12743462 GCF_001194135.2 Octopus bimaculoides | reverse complement strand
AGAGAGAAAGAGAGAGGGGGAGAGGGAGGGAGAGAGAGAGAGAGACCTTACTGTAACATGAATGTATCCCTCATTACATCTTCCCTCTCTCTCTCTCAACCAGCTTTATCCTTTTTTTCTAGCTTTATCCTTTCTCACTCTTTCTCACTCTTTCTCCCTCTAACTTAGGTAGCCATGTGCCTCATTAACTGCAAGACCCCTGTTCCTGTCCTTCTATCATACTCCAACTGCTCTACACCTGGCACAAATCATCCTTCCTTAGAACTACAACCTCTGCAGTTGAGAGGGGTTGGTCTCGCACGTTACTTTGGTTACTTCACTGCTGTTTGTGCCACATAAAAGGTACTCAGTACACTATGTAAAATAGATCGTTTTAAGAAGAACATCCAGCTGTTGAAACCATACCAAAGAAGATAGTAGAGCTTGATGCAATCTTCTGACTTGCCAGCTCCTGTCAAACCATCCAACCCATGCCAGCATGGAAGGACAACATTAGATGATGATGATGATGATGATGATGATCATGATGATGATGATATATGAAATGCTATAAATTCTATAAAACAGATATAAATGTACACACTACACACCAGTTTTCCATTGCAGAATAAATATTGATTGAAACTTCTTTTAAACCAATCCAAAATAGTATAAGAAAAAAAATTGATAAAAATATATAAAACAGAAATGTTGCATTAA
>NC_068996.1:12737493-12742753 GCF_001194135.2 Octopus bimaculoides | reverse complement strand
ACACACACAGCACTACATAGGTCTTCTGTTAAATACTGCAAAGCAGGTACATGAATTGCGTTGTGAAAACTGAGACGTTTGTCCTCACAAGAAACTCTTCCCAGTGCATTCAGCATGTTAGTGGACCATATGATTAAGACAAGCGGAGATGTTTAAGTATTTTGGAGCCATATTCATGAATAAGGGGTGGCATGAGGCTGAACTGAATGACAGAATTGTAGGTGCTGGTGCAGTAATGCACCACTTCAGTATTTGATCTTTAGAAGAAAAGAGGTTGGTAAAAAAAAATCAAACTCTCTATCTTTAATTCAGTTTCCATGCCTTTCCTCACCAATAGCCATGAATATTCTTTTCTACTCTAAGCACAAGGCCTGAAATTTTTGGGGAGGGGGGGGCAGTCAATTAGATCAAACCCAGTACACAACTGGTACTTAATTTATCAACCCAGAAAGGGGTGCTGAAATACAAAGGAATACGGAGGGGTGCTGAAAAGTTCCTGGCTTTTGGTAAAAGAAAATTCAGGAGGATCAGTGAATTTTGATTTTATTTAACATATTCCCCTCTCAGATTCAAACCCTTTTTTGCAGAGGTTCTTCAGCTTTTCTAAGCCCTGGAAAAGAACTCACAATGTTAGACCTCCAACCAGGCCTTTTGTGATACCCTTAGAACAAGGAACTTTTCAGCATCACCATATATATTATTTTCAACATGTTTAGCCTGTATCTGAAAATCATAAAAAAATTTTTAAAAAAAACATTGCAAATACTCACGTTCAATGCTAGGTTTTTTAACAACTGTCTGAGGATGGATAGGGTATTGGGTACCAGGTTGAGAATCAGGACTCCGTTTGTATTTCTGTCGACCACCTCGAACGCGATCTAATCGAACACCTGGAAATAAATTTAAAAAAATTTTAATAATTAATAATAGATACTGAATTAAGTAAGAGTACAAAATAAGATAGACTGAATAAAAAATAGATTTGACACAAAAAAATTATTTTTATCTTCACATTCTTATTTCTTCTTTATCTCCATCTCTTCATTTCTTTATTTACCTCACACTCTCTTCTCATTGTATGCATAACTGATCTCTTATTTTTTTTAACTTCTACTTGTTTCAGCTGCTAGACTGCAGCCATGGTGGGACATCACCTGGAAAGGTTTAATCCAAAACATCAACACTGGCACTTTTTTTCCTTAAGCTTGGTACTTATTCTATCAATATCTTTTTGCTAAACTGCTAAGTTACAAGGATGTAAACAAATTAACACTAGCTATCAAGCTGTGGTGAGAGACAAACACAAACATGTGTGTATGGATATATATATATATATATATATATATATATATATATGTATAATATATATATATATATGTGTGTATAATATATTTATAGGTGTTGGTGCCACATAAAGAGTACCTAGTACACTCTATAAAGTGAATGGTGTTAGGAAGGGCTATAAAAACAGACAGGGAGCCAGAACAGCCCTTCAGCTGGTCAACTCCTGTCAAACTGTCCAACCCATGCCATCAAGGAAAATGGATTTTAAAAGCGTTGATGATGATGATATATATGTAATATATGAATATGTATGTTTGTATGTACATGTGTGTGTGTATATATATATATATATATATTACTTCTCTGCATTGAAAGGTCATAGCTCTGGTATTACCGATGTGATGAAAATGGTGCAGGAAAGAATTGTAAAACAGATTCTTCAAGTTGACCCAACTGGCAGAAGGCCAAAGGAGAGGCCAAGAATGAGATGGTTGGATAATATTCATGGCCTCGGAGAGTTTCTCCAAATTGAGCCACTACTTCTCCACATTGAAAAGTCACAGTTCCAATACTACAGACTTGTGGTTAGAATGTCATAGGAGAGAAAACAGGAGACCTAGGAATAGACCAAGAATGGAATGGTCGGATAATACCCATAGTCTCAGTTGGTCATGCTTAGGAATGCAGCCAGAAAGTCTAATGTCAATTGCTTCTGATAGGACTCTAAGGAGGAATCACCTGAGCACTCTACCACCATGACTCTCCCAAAAATAGTGGCTGGGGTAGATGGATGGGTGGATGGATGGATTTCAAATGCAGATATTTAAATTTTCAAATGCCAATCTTCCAAAGAAGTTGGCAATGGCTCTGCTAATTATTTTTTAAAATTACAAATTATCTAAAATAATAGTAATCTACTTAATTAATTTATTGATTTTTAACAAATTCCAAGAATTTTTCCAATATTACTTGTAAATCTAACTAATTAATTCCTGTTAAAAAAATTTTTCATTTTAATATTAAGACTTCCAAAAAGATCTTTAAGAATAAATGAATATTTCTTTAGGCTTGTTGTCGATGTTACCTTTCATCTTTTACTTGTTTCAGTCATTGGACTGTGCCATACTGGGGCACCACTTCGAAAGGTTTTTTTATCATACGAATCATCTGCAGTAATTAGTTATTAAAGTCTGGTACTTATTCTATCAGAATTTTTTTTTTTTTTTTGCTGAACTGCTATGTTATGGGGATGTAAACAAACCAACATTCGTTGTCAAGCATTGGTATGGACAAACACAATGACACCCACACATGGATACCTACATGCAGGAATACATATACATACACACATAAAAATACAAATACGATAGGCTACATTTGGTTTCCCATTACCAAATCCATTATAAACTCATTCAGTGATAGATAAACTAAATAAGAGAGGGATGATCATGGATGGATCGATTTAAGAGTGTGTATTTATATATATTATATTGTTTATTTAAAAAGACCAATGCTGTGTCAAGATGTGTAAATTAACATTTCAACAAATAGACATTGGTAAAATGCATAGGAAATTAAAACAACTAGAAATGGAAACATGACCAAGTCATCAACTCCAGAATGTAGTGCTCTAGCATGGCCACAGCCCGATGACATAAATTAGCAAAAGAATAAAAAATTAAATAATTAAATTATCTCTTTTTATATCCAATGGTACCAGGTGTTAGCTGACAATTACACTGTTTCTTTTCATTTTTACATGCTAATTCAGTTAGCAGAAATGCTATCTTGAGGTTTGGTGACAAGTCTTCTCAAACCTCAAGAATCTTTCTTAAGGTTCTTACAGAAGATAGGACGGTACCTTTCTGCTGGTCAGCAATACAAGTTTGAATTCTAATTTCTTTCAGTCTTTTAAATAGTATTTTTGGTGTTGTGCCAAGTGTACAAATAACTATAGGGTAGCATTTACTACTTCCACAGTCTCCTCTGCCCTCTGACTAAGTCCTGATGCTTCTCAATTTTTTTCAATTTCTTTGGTATCAGCTCTGGTATTTTAGGGAATTGCAAAAATATGATCAAACACTGTTTGTTTATTTTTGTCCCTTAAAATCACATCTGGTCTTCTTGTTTCAATAACATTATCTTTTATCTTTTACCTGTTTCAGTCATTAGATTGTGGCCATGCTGGGGCACTGCCTTGAATTTTTAGTCAACTGAATTGACCTCCAGTACTTATTTTTTAAGCCTGATACTTATTCTATCAATTTCTTATACTGAACCACTAAGTTACAGGGATGTAAACACACCAACACTGGTTGTCAAGTGGTGACGGGGGGGACAAAGACTGACATAAATACAATGGGCTTCTTTCAGTTTCCATCCACCATATCTACTCACAAAGCTTTGGTGGACTCAACACTATAATAGAAGACACTTGAACAAGGTGGCATGCAGTGGGACTGAACCCAGAACCATGTGGTTGGGAAGCCAACTTCGTACCACACAACCACTTTTCTGTTATTTTGAAGTCACACGTTCAACTAACAGCCCAATATACTCTTTTGCCTACACAGTCATACCAGCAAATTATACTCTTATTGTGCTAGTATACTGCTCTTACTCAAGAGATGATTGATACTTTCATCTCCTTTTCTGCAGATTCTACTTTGCTGCCTGACTGAGTTTTGTTGATCTTTACCTTTATATCAGATTTGTTCTAATGGCTTATTCCAGAGCAGCTATAAATGGCATTTCTGTTTCTTGCTTCGGGTTCTCATTTGTCAGCCAGAGCCAGTATTTTTGGTTTGTTGCATGAATTGGCCATGTAATTCAATTTCTTTCAATTTGCTTGCTCTATTGTTTTTCCTTTTCTCTTTGAATTCTCCTACTGATGCAGTCACTTTTTGGGAATCTTTAGCAATCAATAATATTTTTTCTTTACACAGCACAACATAATTTTTTATAATTATTATTATACCTAACATACTCAGCTTATTGGGAGATGCCTTTACTCTAACATCTGTTCACTTTCCGTAAGCTAAGGTAGTACTTTCACTTTAAACATGAAGCATTTTGTGAAGTAATGCTGTTTTCTGGATATGCTCTTTTTTCATTTTTATTCCAAACATTTCCAACAAATTTTTTTAATTTTATTACTCACAATTACTGGAACAGTATATAGACATATATATGTTGCTTAGAACACCATAAACTGCAATAAAAGTCCCAAGAAATAATTTTGTATAGATGTTAGGTACCGTGACAAGCACAGGTCATATTGGTTGATGACATTTTGTCAGCACAGGCAGTCATATGATTTCATTGTAAATTGTGAATCGTCAGTAATATGCATATTATAGTACATAAAGTGTACACGAGATGGTTTCACAGGAGTTTACTGCAGTCTGAGGCATTCAAATCAAGACATCTAAGTTAAATTGAATTTACTCGGTAAAACTTTTAATTTTATGATAAAATGAATAATGGATAAATACATACACCACATCTGGTGAAATAAAAGTGTAAAACAAAGTAACAAGTTTAAATCAGGAGATTCAACTTGTTAAGTATCATATGAGATACTACAAAGCACATATAAAACAGAGAGAGAGAGAGGGAGAGAGGAGAGAGAAAGAGTGAGAGTAAGAGATAAAGAAAGAAGGAATGTGAGTATCTTAAGACATAGAACCCTATTAAATATATATAAAAATAAATATATGATGAAATAAAAAACATTTTGTTTAGCTTCTTTCTACTTTGCAAGTTTCTCATGCAAGTTTAAATAAATTAAAAAATTTCTAACACATATACTGTCATTAGCATAATTAATTATAATTAATGTGTATGTATGTGTGTATGTGTATATATGTATATACATACATATATATATATATATATATATATATATATATACACACACACACACATACACATACCTACATATATATATACACATACACACACATACCTATATATA
>NC_068996.1:12732487-12734229 GCF_001194135.2 Octopus bimaculoides | reverse complement strand
TATATATATATAGTGAGATATTCTTAGGTCTATGTTTCATATAGAAGGAATGTCCGACAAAGCAGAAAGGAAACATTTTCTTTAACTTGTTTCAAACAGTTTTGAGTAGCTCCACCTTTTTTCTCACCCCACACACCTGACCTCCTTCAACACTAATTGGGTCACCTAGGTAACAGAAATTATCTTATTATTTTTCAGAACACACACACACACACACATCCCATCACAGCAGTATGCTAAAAAAAAAAAAAAAGCTTTTCATTTCCATCTCTTGTAACACTGTAATACCCTCACCATACACACTAAACTGGTGTTATCTATTACTTGTTCAAACCCCTCCCCAAGCCTCATACACACACACACACACACACACACATACATATGCACACACGCATATACCCATTAGTGGGTTCGGTTGCCAAGGTAATGGATCTTATCAACTGGTTTTCCAGCCAACAAACGCAGTCTGGTTAATCAATACCAAAGGCAGTTTATCTCAAGACTCTTAAGAATTAGTGCACTTATACGAATGCATACGCACACATAACACGCAACACATTCACACTCACATTCTGTGTGTGTGTGTGTGCACACGCATTTGTGTATGTGTGTGTGTGTGCGTTGGTCCTAAATGTACAATCCAATATCAGTACATTAACCCTTCACAGCATTCAGTTTATTCTGTCAAATGTGTACGCTTATTTATTCAAATTATTTTGGAAATAACCATGCATTATCTCGTAGCTTTGACATTTCAAAAATGTAACTGTTTATTTTTAAACTGGCATTGTAAGGTGGGTGTAAGAGGCAGGATGTGGCTAGCTTGAACATGATGCAGGTAGAGAAAAAACAAAAAAAAACAAACTAGAACCAGATTATATCCTTAAGACCAACATATATTCCACCTCATTTACAACCCTCACCCTCACCCCCACCATACACATGCTGGCATGGAAAATCAAAAATAAAATATATATAGTAGCATGTGTGGCTGTGTGGCAAAGAGTATGGTTTTGGGTTCAGCCTTCATATATGTCACTCTGTAGCACCAGGACAACAAAAGCCTTGTGAGTGGATTTGGTAAACAGAAACTGAAAGAAGCCCATCATATGTGTGTGTGTGTGTATTCTTTTCTCTTATACAGTCTTATATAAGACTGTGGCCATGCTGGAGTATCAACTACTTTAAAAGTGTACTGGGTACTGTTTAACTTGACACCAGCACCAGGTATGTAAGCAAGTAACTTGCAAGACAAGACCCCCACCCCTCAACTGAGTGGGGAATAGTATTGAAGGGGGTTGTTTTGTGCCAGGTAATGAGAGGTTAGAGTACGACAAGAAGGACAGAAATGGGTGTATTTCGGTGATGGAGATACATGGCTACTCATTTGGAAAGATTATATTGAATGTATACGTATCTCTTTTACTTGTTTCAGTCCTTTGACTGTGGCCATGCTGGAGCACCACCTTTAGTTGAGCAAATCGACCCCAGGACTTATTCTTTGTAAGCCTAGTACTTATTCTATCGGTCCCTTTTTGCCGAACCGCTAACTTACGGGGGACATAAACACATCAGTATCGGTTGTCAAGCGATGTTGGGGGGACAATCACAGACAAACAAACACACACACACATATATATATATACATATACATATATACAATGGGCTTCTTTCAGTTTCCGTCTATCAAATCCACTCACAAGGCTTTGGTCGGCCCGAGGCTATAGTAGAAGACACTTGCC
>NC_068996.1:12721706-12732477 GCF_001194135.2 Octopus bimaculoides | reverse complement strand
AGGCTTTGGTCGGCCCGAGGCTATAGTAGAAGACACTTGCCCAAGGTGCCACGCAGTGGGACTGAACCCGGAACCATGTGGCTGGTAAGCAAGCTACTTACCACACAGCCACCCCATCATTATCATTGTCATCATCATCTAATGACCTCCTTCCTTGCTGGCATGGGTTAGATGGTTTGACAGAAGCTGGCAAATCAGAAGACTGTGCCGAGCTCTTGTATCTGATTCGGCAAGGTTTCTACGGCTGGATGTCCTTTCTAATGCCAACCACTTCACAGAATGTACTGGTTACTTTTTTATTTGGTACCAGCACCATCAAGGCTACCAAGTATGAAATTTATCACTCCATGAAATTTATCAAGACCCCATTGAAGTTCTCCAAAGTGCAGGTCTCTGCAACTCTTGTCACAGCTTCCTTCATCTTTTCCTTCAGCTTGGGGAACATCCAAAAGTCACAGCAAACAAGGTCGGCACTGTAGAGCAGGTGAGGCACAGTTTTAGCGACCATCTCTGTCCAGTAGTTGGTTACCAAGACGGAATTTTGGATGATGTATTGTCCTGTTGCAGATGCCACCAACCCGAGTGGAAAAGCTCCGCCTTTTGTAAGAAAATCTTTTCCTGAATTCCTTCAGAAGCTTTAAGAATTATGCTTTGTTGAGTGTCTGGTGAGAAGGAACCCAGTAGATGAAGATGATGCCTCTCATGGTCAAAAAAGGAGATCAACATGAGTTTCTTGGATGACCTCATGCCTGGCCTCTTGTACTAGCGAAATACCGATGCTTGGCCCATACAAGTTAATTCGTAAGCACTGTGGAGCATTTGATAGGTTTCTATAGTGTTTTTACCTAGTTTAATAATAAAAACATCAATTCATAGTGAGATTCTAAATTGTCTTAGCTTCCTAACATCATTCTTCAAGCTAGTCAGCTATGACAAGCAGTATTTAGTAGGGTGTGTTCAAGATGCAGGTTACAGCTGCCGCCAACAGTTTGGAATACCAAAAGTTGGCATGTCAGCTTATTAAGTGTAGAGTAATGTTATATCAAAATCACAATAATCTAGGAGTGTTATAACTGCATCTCCTTACAAAGTGTGAAAACTTCTGGAATGCACCTTGCACTTACACATACACACTCAGGAAAACATACAGACATATACCTATGTATATACATATATATATATATATATATATATATATATACACACACACACACATGTATATATTATATATGTATGTACATATGTAAACATATATATAAATAAATATAGATATACACACACATATGTATGTATTTATATGTGTGTGTGTGTGTGTGTTTGTGTGTGCACGCATGTGTGTATACATATATATACCTACACACATTACTCTGGTTGTTAATGTCACAAATAAATTAAGTGGTCAAATGATTACATTTAAAATGTCAATCAGTGGCAAATACTACTTGTTTGCCACAACACTTAATTCGACATCTTTATAGAGAAACAGAGAAATACTGATAGAACGGATAATTTAATATCTGACTAGAAATTTGATATCAGACGTAGAAGAATAAATAAATAAATAAATAAAGAAAGAAAGAATGAGAGAGAGATGAGAAACAAAAGAAGAAATACAAGAGAAAGCAGAGAAACCACATTTATTTATGTTTAAATATTGTTGGCAAGAGAAGCTTGCAAATCTAAATGTGTTTTGGAAGAGATTGTTAGAATATGGTGCTGATAGTTGAAGGACGTTGAATAGATACTGAGTGGTTAAAAAGTTCAATTTGTAGACAACTCACAGTTCAGGATTTGGTACTTTCTACCACCTGATTTAACAAGACCACCTTGTAGAAGAAGATTCTCAGACCTGGTCTCGAGTCGAGTCGGTGAATAAAATTAGAAGTTGAGGCTTTCATTCTCTTCTATTACAAACAGCCAAAGGTGCTCTCTCTGACACACTTTGTAGAAGATTCTCAGATCTTTGTTGACAACCCATGATCTCGGATTTGGTATCTTCCAAAAGTGTCTTTTATTAGAGTTGCAGATCAATCGTGCTTTACTTGTTGAGAGAAACTAGAGGAGAAATCTCATTTGATGGACTGTATGTATTTCTGTATGGTGGACTTAAAGTATCACCTGATTTAACCTTTAAATGACAGGTTATGGCTGCTAAGTGTGTACCAAATGTGAACAAACTAAAAACGATCATTTTAAGGGTAACTTGTATACTTCTTTACACTTTAAATAAGTACAAAATCTATGAAAATTTACAATCTTATTATCAAAAGATGCTGTAAAATATTCATTCACTTTCCTTGCATATCTGGCAGGAGCCTAAATTCATTTAAGATTCCTGCACTGTTTTTGTCAAACAAATGTACAAATAAAGAAAAATCTGTGCCCTCTTTCCCAACTGGAACTATGAGATTGAGAAACAAATGTCTAAACACTTGTTTATTTATTTATGAAAGGAGAAGTTGACACTACTCTTTTACTTGTTTCAGTCATGTGACAGTGGCCATGCTGGAGCACCACCTTTAGTCGAGCAAATCAACCCCAGGACTTATTCTTTGGAAGCCTGGTACTTATTCTATCGGTTTCTTTTTGCCGAACCACTAAGTTACGGGGACGTAAACACACCAGCATCGGTTGTTGGGGGGACAAACACAGACACACAAACACACATACATATATATATATCTACATATATACTACGGGCTTCTTTCAGTTTCCAAATCCACTCACAAAGCTTTGGTTGGCCCGAGGCTATAGTAGAAGACACTTGCCCAAGGTGCCACACAGTGGGATTGAACCCAGAACCATGTGATGAAGAGAAAGGTTTAAGAGAAAGAGTAAAATCATTCCCATCATCACCACCACCACCACCACCACCACCATCATCATCATCATCACTTAGACAATGTTTTCCATGCTGTCAAGGGTTGGATGGTTTAACAGGCGCCGGTATGCCAGAGAACTGCACCAGGCCCCATTGTGTGTTTTGGCAATGGTTCCTGCAACTGGATACCCTTCCCAATGCCAACCACTTTAAAGAGTGTACTTAGTGTTTTATGTGTGACACCAACATGGGCACATTTACATGGCACCACGACAAGTGCTTTTTACATGGCACTAACACCAACAGGGTCACCAAGCAGATTGCGAGACAAAACTCCTCAGCTGGGAGTTGGGAAGTAATACTGAGACTGGGGTGGCTCTGTGTTAGTAGAGAGATTATAGAGATACAAGGGTAGGTGTTTTGTTGTGGAGTAGATACATGGGTGCCCCAATAAGTGATAATAGAAGAAGAAGAAGAAGAAGAAGAAGAAGAAGAAGAAGAAAAAGAAGAAGGAGGAGGAGGAGGAGAAGAAGAAGAAGAATGAGTGGGGTGAAAGAGAATGAATAAATGAAAAAAGAAGGAAAAACAGGATACAAGGAAATGAAGGATTAAATGAAAGAAGAAGAAAATAAGGATAATGAAAGGAAGAAAGGAAAGAGTGGAAGAGACGAGTGAAAGAAAAGGAGAAAGACAGAGGAGAAAAAATAAAAGAGAAATAAATAAACTAATGAAAGAGAAGAAAGATGGAGAACTTAAGAAAGAAAGAAAGAAAAGATGAAAGAAGAAAAAATACATTTCAAAGAAATAAGGAAAGAAAATAACAGAGAGAGAGAGAAAGAGAGAGAGGATTATAAGCAATAACAGCAATCGTAACCTTGAAGCTACGCGGAGTCATTCTTGAAAAGATCTGAAGGCTTTCATCACAATACAGCTTCTACCAACCATTTAGTCAGGTTTAACTAGTTTCTTATTGAGTGCTTTTTAAAAACTTTTTTTTATTTCTTATTCTCTTTGGCTGTATAGTTAACAACAACAACAGCAACAACAACAATCACCACCATCACCATCATCATCACCACCATCATCATCAACCGTCCATTTTCCAAGCCAGCAGGAGTTGGCAAATCTGAAGACTGCACTAAGTTCTATTATCTGCTTTGGCATGGCTTCTACAGCTGGATGCTCTTCCTAATGCCAACCACTTTACAAAGTGTACTGGGTGTGTTTTACGTAGCACCAGCACTATTACAGTCACCAAGTAACTCACAAAACAAAGATCTCTCAACTGAGTTGAAGAGTGATATTGAGAGAGGCCGCTTTGAGCCAGCTGAAAAGTATAAGAGAGGGACAGAAATAAGTGTCTTGCAGTAGAGTAGGTATATGGCTACTCCATTTGAAAACATTATGTTAGATATATATATATGTATGTAGACTATAACTGGGTTAACATCAGCATTATCATTTAACATACTCCTTCCTTCTTAGCACGGTTTGGATGATTTGACAGGAACTAGTAAGCCAAAAGACCTCACCACTTTCTGCTTTGGCATGGTTTCTAAGATGACCAGTTATAAAGTCACAAGGAAAAAAAAATCACAGTGATAAAGTCATAATTTATGAAATCCAGACAAAACCCTCCTGGAATGAAACTCCTTTGGACCCCCCACCCCCACCGACAAAACCCTGGTGACTTTTTTTCCTATGATTTTATTATCAAGACCTTTTTGTACCTGGATGCAATTTCTAAAATTGGATGTCCTTCTTAATGTTGACCACTTTACAGAGTGGGCTGGGTGCTTTTTACATAGCACCAGCACTAGTGAGGTCACCATATACCATGTAAGACAGAAGAACAGTGAGGAAAAAGGAAAGATGCTCCCAAAACTAAGTGGGGAGGATTTGAGAAGCGAGTGTAGCTTTATGTTAGGTGTTGAGAAGCTAAAATAAGACACAGGGACAAGCACAGGTGTTTTGCAATAGAGGAGTTACATGGCTAACCCCTTTTATTTATAAAAATGAGTGGGAGTAGTTGAAAAGGAGATGCCAGCTGAGCCATCATCAGATTGCCGACATAATCCACCAGATTAATGTAAAATTGTTTTTGTTATAACTGGACATACACACAATCATTAATGTGTGTGTGTGTGTGTGTGTGTGAAAAGAAATGCAAAAAAACAACTTAACCGCATTCATCTGATATGCCTGTGAAAAGTTCTTAACATTAGGAGACAGAATAAAATTCCTAATACAACTGTGCTCAAGAGAGCTAATCTGTCATGGCTGTATACTTTACGGAGCAAATTCCAGCTGTGATGAGGTGGATATGTGACATACATGCCTAACTCCAGACTCCCCATATGCACTCAGAATTTCTGGAACCACCATTGACACTGGCTTATGCTTATTGTCTGATCCCCAAATACTGCATTAATATTCCACGCACTTCCCGTTGCGTTGTTGCCTTTATTGAACTCATAAAGCAAACTATGCCGATTATGCGCCGAAGGACAAGGTAAAATTACTACCTGTTTTATAGCAAGTTGATGCAGGTAGTTTATCCCATTCCCCTCCGACTTCTAGTTCATGCAATTGATAAAACTGCATTATTTATGGGATGATCCAATATATATGGAGAGAGAGATAGACACAGAAAGACAGACAGAGTTGCACCTAAAGATAAGGTGTATGGGAAAATTATATAAAAGTTTTAATGTTACATCATACAGATGCCATACATTTTTGAAACATATGTAGTGCATAACTGCTTCTTCTTTTCCTTTCATTCACTCATTTAATAATCACATACTAAGCAACTTAAGTTGCTTTTGTACAGGAGTTGTATTGCACATGTCATTTTATCAAGATTACTTTATAATTTTGAGAGAGGAGAAAGATATTTGATACATAGATAACTAAAGTTTATTGATCTATTATAGTATCCTTGTTTTTAATACTAGTCTACATATGTTAGAGGCTAACAAACTGTTTCATTTACCACAATTGATTGGATCCTACTACATTAATACACACACACACACACACACACACACACAAGATGCATTCCAGAAAGTTCGAAACTTTTTTTTAGGAGAGGCAGTTATAATTGCTGTAAATTATTGTAATTTTTGTACATCCTTATTATACGTCTAATGAGTTGATCCTCCTGTTGTTACTCAGACTGAGGAGATGGCTATAACTTTGAACACACCCTTCTAAACATTACTTGTCACAGATAATTTGGGACATTTGGAAGCTCACTATGCAATAAAGTTTTGTGTGATACTGGGCAAAAATGTTTCTGAAACTTATTAAATGATCCAGATTGCTTATGGATTAACTCGTGTCAGCTGAACATCTGTTTTTGTTGGCGCAAGAGACCAAGCAAATTAAGTCCACCATGAAGCTCGTGGTGATCCTGTTTTTCAACAGCAAGGACATCATCTACGTCCAAAGGATTCCCTCTGGACAGATTGTCAACAAAAAGTACCTTTTGAAGGTTTTAAGGAAGTTCATGGAAAGATTTCATTGCAAAAGGTCAGAGCACATGTTCGAGGATAATGCACCAGTCCATAATTCCATCCTGGTAACCAACAATTTGACAGAAATGGGCATCAAAACTGTCACTCACTCTCCCTACAGTCCAAACCTTGATTTCTGTGACTTTTGGTTGGTTCCAAAGTTGAAGAAGATGAAGGAGGCTGTGACAAGGGTCTTGGACACCTTCACTTTGCAGGACCTTTATAAGGTCCTGATGAAGTGGCTGAAGTTCTTCAACATGTGCATTGAAGACAGAGGCTCTTACTTCGAAAGAGATTAGAGTTTTGTATTCTTTGAAATTAATAAATCTCTTCTGAAAAAGTTTCAGAATTTCTGGAATACATCTTGTGTGTGCATGTGTGTATGTGTGTACACACAGACACACACACATCATTATTATGATCACCATCAATGGTATATACATATATACGAATTTAGTCCGTGTTTCTGGTTCAGTGACACATTGGGCAAATGTCTTCTTCTATAGCCCTGGGCCAACCAAAGCCTTGTGAGTGCTTGTGAGGGGATTTGGAAGACAGAAACTGAAAGAAGTCATTATGCACAAGCGTGTGTGTATCTGTGTGTATACAAGTATTTGTGTGCGTGTATCTTTGTGTTTATATTGTAGCTGTATCCCACACCACTGCTTGACAATCAGAGTTGGTTTGTTTATGTACCCATAACTTAACAGTTTGGCAAAAGTGACTGATAGAATAAGTATTAGGCTTTAAAAAAAAAAAAGTACTGGGGTTAATTCATTCTATTAAAACCCTTCAGTCTGGTGCTCCAGCATGGCTGTAGTCCAATGACTGAAACAAGAGATAAAAGATGTAAAAGACCGTTTTTTTTTTTTGTTGTTGCTTACTGCACTGCTCCAACCACCCCCTATGCAATTGTTAACCTTTGATCTCTTGTTCAGTCAAGTATTTACCAACCTCTTTACTTAGCCTTCATTACAGCAGAGTAATCTTATTCACGACTATAAAATACACAAATGTTTCCAAGTGCTTCCTTTACTATTGGTGATTGGTTGTGATGTGTTTGTTGATAAGGATCATATAAAATGTAGCACTGAAAAGATTTTTGCTGTTGACTTGATGAGAGACAAATATGCTTCTCTAATTGTCATCATCACCACCACCACCACCACCCTCGTCGTTGTCGTCATCATCATCACTGTCATCATCATCATTAATTAACATTCATTCCTTATGTTGGTTTAAGTTGGACAACTGAGTGAAGCTCAAGTATCTACTTTGGCATGGTTTCTATGGTTGGATATCCTTCCCAAGACCAACCACTATACAGAGTGTACTGGGTGCTTTTTATGTAGCACTGGCATTAACCAGTTCACTAAGTAACATGCAAGACTAGACACCCCCTCAAACAAGTGGGGGTGAGTAGTATTGAGGGAGGCAGCATTGTGCCAAGTGATGTGTATGAAAATGGTAACGGGGGGGGGGGGAATGAGAGTATTGTCATAGAAGAGATATATGGTTACCCATGTTGGAAAGATTATATTACATATCTATTTATATAATTGGATTATTATCATCATTTAGCATCCATTTTTCATGCTGGCATGGATTGGATGGTTTGACAGTGTTGGTGAGGTGCAAGGCTGCATCCAAGCTCTAATGTCTATTTTGGTATGGTCTCTATGGCTGGATGCCCTTCCTTATACCAACCACTTTACAGAATGTACAGGTGCGGGTAAACTTCTCAGATATAGCATTCTCTGTCAGTTAAATAGACTTTCTCACAATTGGTAATCACTGTAAGTGAAGGAGGCTTTTGTGGAGCCAGTACTTATTAACCCCTTAGTGTTCAGATTATTCTGTCAAATGTAATGCTTATTTATTCCCGTTGTTTTGAATTAATTATGTATTATCTTTCATAGCTTCAAGATGTTGATGATGTGATCATTTATCTTTTAAATGACATTGTAGGATAGGTGTGAGAGGATAGAACTGGTCAGTTTGAACTTAAAGGAGGTAGAATATTTGGATCAGATGTGGCTAGTTTAATTGAAGTATCACAAATATGCAAGACTTTACTTGATTTTAAAATATGAACTTGTTTTTGTTATCTACATTTAAACGATGGAGTTTAATATACTTGTTAGAAACCAGCTTCTTTCTCAGAAGAATATACAAATAATTAAAAGCAGAAGAGAACATATACGTGTGTGTGTGTGTGTGTGTATAGATATTTTTGTGCATATTTACACATACAAAGAGCCATAGGTATGGCTGTGTGGTAAGCATTAATGACTATATAAAACCACTTTCTCTCTCTCCTTTTTCTATGAAGAACTTCATTTCAAGCAGCAGTAAGTACTTTCCTCACCCAATAGCATACAAAATTATTTAGATTTGTGAAATTTAAGAAATAAATTTCAGCCTCTGCAGACTGACATTAGTTCTCTGAGAATCTGTTTTGTTTTGTTTTGTTTCTTTTTTTCCCATAAGCTCATCTTTCCAAGTCTATCATTTCTGCTTCCACCACAGCAGAAGAGAAGCACCGTTATCTTGCATTTACTAGTTGTTCAAAACAAATATCAGCTGTATTCTTGGCCTATACGCATGTTTGCTCAAATGAAAGTTTGTATAATTGATGGGATAAAGATATAATTGTTGTTGTTGTTGATAAGCCCAAATAGTGCAGGTGGTGACCTTAGTATAGGAGGTGGCACAAAAACGTACTCAATACACTTGGTAAAGTGGTTGGCAATAAGAAGGGAATTCAGCTACAGAAACCATGCCTAAGCATGCAGTAGGGCTTGACACAGATCTCTGGCTCACCAAATCCAGGTGAAAAAGTCACAAGGGTTTTGTCTGGATCCCATAAATTAATCGTGACTTTTTTTCCTGTTACTTTATTACAGGCCACCATAAATTAATTCTGACGTTTTTTTCTAGACAAGATTGTGACTTTATTACTGTGATTTTTTTCCTGAGACTTTATTACCAATCACCCATGACACAGTCCTCTGGCTCACCACCTCCTGTCAAACAACCCAATTGATGCCAGCATGGAAGGAGAATGTTAAATGATGATGAGAATCCAATTATATATATGTGTGTATATCAAATATAATCTTCTCAATTGAGGTAGTTATGTATCACCTCTACTGCAAGACATTTATTTCTCTCCCTCTATTCTTACTTATCTACTCTTACTTCTTGTCACATGACACAAAGCCACCTCTTTCAATCCTATTCCCCTTGAGGGGACTTGTATTGCAAGTTACTCAATGACCTCACTGCTGCTGGTGCTATACACACACACACACACACACACACACACATGATGGTCTTCTTTCAGTTTCTGTCTCCAAATTCACTCAAAAGACTTTGGTTGGACTGAGGCTATAGTAGAAGACATTCGCCCATGGTGCCACACAGTGAACTGAACCCAGAACGATGTGGTTGGGAAGTACACTTCTTACTACATGTCCATGCCAGGGAAAATATGGTTAGGAAAATTACCGTCCAGAAGCAAGGGTGGTGGGGAATGATTCTTTATCAGTGTCATTTGGCAGCTAATACTTTTTACTAATGAGTAATGAGTTAATGAAGAAGAATGGAAGAGAGGTAAGGGTGGGTAAGTTAGATGGTAGTCAAGGTAACAGTATGGTGGGCTATAACCACAGAAAGAGAAAAGCGAAAAGGGTTAAAAAGATCTGAGCTAGAACAAGTAATAATTTGATAGTCAAATTATCATGCAGGCATACTGTAACAGGATATTAAAAAAAAAAAAAAATAATAAATAAATAAATAAAATATATAAAAAAAAACAACAGAATAAGATAATGTTTAAGAAATCTAGGACAATTATAATTAGCAGGTCATGAATTTAATAACAGAATAGTGAAGAATTGTTGAATATCTTCACTCCATGTGATGTAATGAGCTGCTGTTGTTTTGCCTTCATTCATTTCTGATTTAGTAGATCAAAGGCATACAAACCCCCAACCATTCTGTCTTTTTACAGCTAGCCCTCTCTTTCTCTCTTCCCTCTCTGTTATTTCTCTCTCTCTCTCTCTCTCTTTCTCACCATCGGAGATAGCCGTGTATCTCCTTTACGACGAGACACCTATTTCTATCCCTCTATTCATACTCTCATCCCCAGACATCAAAGTCACCTCCCTCAACACTACTGCCCATTTATTTGAGAAGTTTTTTGTCTTGCAAGTTACTTGGTGACCTTATTGATGTGGGGTGCCATGTAAAGAAGCACTCAGTACACTCTGTAAAGTGGTTGGCGTTAGGAAGGACACAATTCAGACATAAATTGAAACTTTCATATTCACAAAAATACACACACACACATTGTGGGTAGTAAAGAAATAACACATATAAAGAAATATACATACAGATACATACATACATATATATATATATATATATA
>NC_068996.1:12718746-12721572 GCF_001194135.2 Octopus bimaculoides | reverse complement strand
TATATGTGTGTGTGTGTGTGTGTGTATGCATGTATGTCTTTTATTCCCCCCCTTATTTTCCTTCCTTTTTCTTGCTCCCCTCTCTCACATTTCTTGGCCCTCTCTTTCTTTAACTCCCACTATTTCTCACTTTTTTATCTCCCCTGTACCTTTCTCTTTGTCTCTGATTTTTTTTTCTAATCCTTCAATCCCGCTGTCTCCTACCCATCTCTCCTCCTTCCTCGTGACCGGTGTCTGACCAGCCATGTTCTTTCATTTTTGGCCTGACTGCCGACCGTCAACACCTCTTGTCTCCATCTCCCATGTTCCTGCCTTTAGGCCTTCACTTCATACACGCCAGCTCAATTTAATTCGTTCTCAGTCGAAAGGAGCCTGTTGTTATTTCTTGTTGTTCGTATTCATAACCCTAACCCTAACCCTAACCCTAACCCAAACCCAAACAAACCAACATCAATTGTCAGACAGTAGTGGAGGACAAACACAAACACAAAGGCACTAATACACACACACGACAGGCTTCTTTCAGTTTCCATCTACCAAATTCACTCATAAGGCTTTGGTTGGTCGAGGGCTATAGTAGAAGACACTTGCCTAAGGTGCCAAGCAGAATTATGGTATATTGGTTCATATAACAAAGCACAATTCTTTACAGAATAAAATATCCGAAGTTACCATTCACATTAAAAACAATGGTAAGTTAAAGTTAAGAGAAAAGGCACAGAGAGAGACAGACAGAAACAGAGAGAGAGAGAGAGAGGCAGAAAGAGAAAGAAAAGCAGAGGGAGAGAGAGGTGGGGAGACAGGCAAGCATGCAGGCAGACACAGAAAACAGAAATCCAAACTGAATCCAGAATTGAAATAATTAATGAAAAAATAATCTATATTTCATGTTTTATACTTTATGCAATAATTTATTTATTTTTAGTTTTCATTTTTGTTTTTTACTTGTAAACTTTAATAATTTCTATGGAAAAAAATAAAAAATAAAGCAGGTACATACCTTCTCGTAGCATGCCTACACTTAAACATTTTTGAAATCGGCATGCTTGGCAAGCTTTTCGCCTCCGTTTTGTTATTTCACAGTCACTGTTGGCTGGACAGGAATATTCTATGTTACCTAAATGTAGGAAAACAAAAAGAAAAAAATGTATATTCAGAATATATATAGGTGAGTATATAAGTATAGAACTGTATGAATATATAATTGTGTATATTGACAATACAGAATTTCCACTACTGCAACTCAGTTTCTAGGACTGGCAAAATACCTGTATATAGGTGGGTATAAAAGTATATTGGGAGTGCCATATATACTTACTGATTACTCATCTTATCATAGTGTAAAAAAATTTATGATTTGGTTAAAGAAAATTCATAGATTGATTGTTATATTTAGTGACAATATTTTACATATATTTACAATTCAAAATGGCCACCCTTTGCTTTCACTATTAACTCTTAATCTTTTATCAGCTGCATTGCTACCCCTTTCGTCATCTTACTCCTTCATGAATTTCTCTTCAAACTCTTATTGATGGCTTCAATGATTCTTCTGGAATTGGATGTGGCAAGGTTGCTTGCATTTCTTGAAATTTTTTCCACACATTAAGAACAGTTTTTCTGCAAACATTCAACTGTTTTATAACCTCACAGTTCTTTATTGGGAGTAGTATAAACATTTAACTATTATTCAAATTTAAGTTGAAACATTCTCATTCACGAAAATAGTTGCAAATGTTACACAGGGTGCAGCATATGTATTCACCTGTTATTCATTTAATCATATAATAGTTTTAAGTTATGGTTTATGAAAAGTTACAGGTTGAGTGTTACATTTAATGCAAATATTTTACATGTATTTACAATTCAAAATGGCCACCCTTTGCCTTCATCATAGTCCTTGCTCTTTTTCCAACTGAAGTGCATGATGTTTTCACCACCTTTTTTTTTATTCAAAATGGACCACAACGTTTTAAGAGCTTCTTTTTGGCTTAGCACACTTGAGTAAGTATGATATTGCTACTTCCAATATGGGCCACATTGCAAAATCCTAGGATTGATAACAGGGCTTGAAGGAAGCCAAATGGACTTGTAAAAAAAAAAAACCACAAAATGTTTCTTGGACCAGTCCTCTGTTAAATTGGGTGTAGGTGCCAGGGTACTTTCTTGAGTAAAAACATAGTGACAGTTCATAGCAGGAAAATCATTGAAGCTGTGAATAGAAGGTGGAAAGAATCCAAAAGGGAACTTGAGGATAATGGTTAAGAAGTGATGAAAAAGTCATGCACTTCAGATGAGCAAAGATTAAGGGCTATGGTAAAAGCAAAGAATGGTCATTTCAAGTTGTAAATAATGTAAAATATTATCAATAAATATAATGATCAATCAGTAAACTTTCATTAACCAAAACCTAAAGTTTTTCATTTTATGATAAAATGAATAATGGGTTAATATATATGCCCCACTGGGTACAACATTTGTGACTATTTTTATGAATAAGAAGTTTTGTTTTGCCCAATTTTGAAAATATCCCCATACCTGTATCATTTAATACACACACACAAGAGATTATAATTCAGGCTGTGTCATTGAAAAGCACATCTGCATATTCTAGTATGAAGATTTACAATTAGCAAATATCCTATAAGTTTTATACAATGTATGTATATTTCTATCATGAATTTACTATATTTATATTGTTATCAATATTGATATTTATATTCATAAAATTTATTTCTCATCTTGTAATGAAACATATGTAACACAGAATTAAAATGGTACCACAATTTTCAGTCTTTGCTTATATATATATATATATATATATAT
>NC_068996.1:12716701-12718392 GCF_001194135.2 Octopus bimaculoides | reverse complement strand
TTTTTTTTTTTTTTTTTTTCTCAAAGGGGAAAATTACTATTTTATTTAAAATAAAATACTAATCTTTATCATCTTAATCAAAAGGTAGAAAAACAGAGAAACTATCTCTTTATAGATGAAGGATGAAGATCAGTTGCAATGGAAGAAGTTGAATCAAATAAGATGGATAAAACAAACAACAACAAATGAGTTGTACCTTATAATGAAACTCTTCTAAGAGCATTCAAATGTCACTGCAACATTGAAATCGTAGCCTCAGTAAATATGTCATTAAGTACACGCTGAAAGGAAATGACTAAGCTGCTGTTGAAATAAACAATGATAACGAAGTTAGTCAATATCTAATGAGTAGATATACTGGACCATCTGAAGCAGTTGCATCCATTTTAGGATTTTCAATTCATGAAAGAGAACACCTGCTATATTGAGACTGCAAGTTCATCTACCAGATGAATAAAGAATATTGCTCAGAATTGATGAGGATGTATATGGCTGTCAATGAACGACATATACTCTTTTACTCTTTTACTTGTTTCAGTCATTTGATTGCGGCCATGCTGGAGCACCACCTTTAGCCGAGCAAATCAACCCCAGGACTTATTCTTTAGAAGCCTAGTACTTATTTTATCGGTCTCTTTTGCCGAACCGCTAAGTTACGGGGACGTAAACACACCAGCATCGGTTGTCAAGCGATGTTGGGGGTAGACAAACACAGACACACGAACACGTACACACATACATACATATATATATATATATATATGTATATATATATATATATATATATGATGAGCTTCTTTCAGTTTCCGTCTACCAAATCCACTTACAAGGCTTAGGTCGACCCGAGGCAATAGTAGAAGACACTTACCCAAGGTGCCACGCAGTGGGACTGAACCCGGAACCGTGTGGTTGGTAAGCAAGCTACTTACCACACAGCCACTCCTGCACCTATATGACAGAATTTTTTTCATTGTGCATCAATGATAACCTGGCAAAAACATTACTTTATACTGAGGTACCCAAGTAGTCCATTTGGAACAGTAATAACAAAGAATAACAAAGAAGAAAGCGAGGTAAAAAATGTTGAAGACTATTTGGTCGTGTTTATGTTGTCACACCAAAGCACCAAAGACAAGAGAACTGTATTATTTAAGAATTTTATTGCATGAAGTTCGAAATAGTATTTTACCCTTTCCTGCTGTGCATCAACATTATCAACTTGCAGTGATTATGACGCAATGAGTCATGATGGGTACACCTAGTATATACATATAAATATGTATACAAGAAGCCCTTTGCATTATAATGCAAAGGGCCATGGAAAGATCCATGCTAAGAATATCATTACACAAGCATATTTGAAACGAGATAATTTGAGAATGGAGTGGGGTAAAATGATGTGATCACAGAATACCAAACGTACAAGTTCTTCTGGGTCAGACAAGTCACAATGTTCGTAGATAGCAAGCAGCTGAACCCATGCAGTTGTCAAGTGGAATCTGAGAGATTGGAAAAGGCTACTTGGAAGGCCTCCACAACGATGGGAAGATGATTTAGTTAGACAATTTGGACCAAGATGAAAAAGAAGGGCACAATCAAGAATTGGAAGAGTATTGTGATCATTGATGTATAACATCTGATAGTCTGGTCAATACAGTGCTAATATATATATATATATATATATATATATA
>NC_068996.1:12714282-12716558 GCF_001194135.2 Octopus bimaculoides | reverse complement strand
ATGTGTGTGTGTATATATATATATATATATATATATATATATAAACTAATAAACGAAGGAATGAATAAAATAAATAAGTAAATAAAAAATCTGGCAAAACTACTTTTGTTGGGTAGTATAAGTACTTTCAATTATTAATCAATAACAACTGATTTGTGAACTATTGATATAACATGAAGCTATGAAGAGCTGAGTGTATGAATATCTTATATTCTTGCTTCTGCTTCTGAATTGCAGAGAGAGAGAAAACAAAAACAACAACAACAAAAGTATTTTTTGTTTGTCTGTCTGTGAGTCTGTTTGCCTTTCTCTTTGTTTTTGTTGCTTCACCGCTTGTCTTTTGATCATCATCATCATCATCATCATTATCGTTCACTATCATCAATTAGCATCAGCTTTCCAAGCTGGCATGGGTTGGATGGTTTGACAGTAGCTGGTGAGCCATAGGGCCTCATCAAGCTCTGATGTCAGCTTTGGCAGGGTTTCTACACAGCTGCACCCACCCCCTCCTCCTAATACCAACCCTTTCACAGAATGTGTTGAGTGCTTTTCATTTTGTGTTACCAGTGCTGGTGAGGTTTGCCAAGTAACTTTGGGGAAAGAAGAAAAGAGGAGGAAGAAGGAAAAAAAGGGGAAAGTAAAAAGGGACAGAAAATGGGGAAAGGAAAATGGGAAAAGGAAAAGGGAGAAAATGTGGGGATGGGGAAAGGAAAATATTTGTGTATGTACATATATATGCATATACTCATATATTGTTTATATATATATATATATATATATATATATATATACCTACAAGGTTTTTATTTCACGCTGGCCACTTGATAAAATCATTAAAGTGATTGTATCCTTAATTTCATAAAATATACATATATATTTTTTTTATACACAGAAAGAGAAAAGATGGAAATACACATAAGAGTATATTATAAGGAGTATATAATAGTCATGATAATAAAAATATTATAGAATTTTGTACAAAATAAGATTTTGTTCTGTCAACATGTTGATGATGATGATGATATATATATATATATATATCACTATATTACATATATATATAATTATACACACACACAAACATACTCTTTTACTTGTTTCAGTCATTTGACTGTGGCTATGTTTGAGCACCGCCTTTAGTCGAGCACAAATCAACCCCAGGACTTATTCTTTAGAAGCCTAGTACTTCTTCTATCGGTCTCTTTTTGCCGAACCACTAAGTTACGCGGACATAAACACACCAGCATCAGTTGTCAAGCAATGTTGGGGTGACAAACACAGACACACAAACATACATACATATATACATATATACGTCTACCAAATCCACTCACAACACTTTGGTCAGCCCAAGGCTATGGTAGAAGACACTTGCCCAAGGTGCCACGCAGTGGGACTGAACCCAGAACCATGTGGTTGGTAAGCAAGCTACTTACCACACAGCCACTCCAATGCCTAAACACACACACACACACACACACACACACATATATATATATATATATATATATATATATATATATATATATATATATATACATGTATGTATGTGTTTTTGTTCCCCACCACTGCAACTGGTACTGGTGAGTAACTAGTGGTTCAGCAAAAAGTCTGATAGAATAAATGACCGACTTTAAAAAAAGTACTGGAGTCTATTTGCTCAAGTAAAACCATCAAGGTAGTACTCCAGCATGGCCACCGGTCAATAACTGAAACAACTAGAAGACAAAAGATATACTCACATCTATATAAGTGTGTGCACTGGCATGTGTGTGCGTGGGCATGTGTCTGCATGTATGTGTGTGTGTGTATATGTATATATCTATATGTGTGTCTTTGTGTCTGTGTTTGCTTTCTATGACTGCTTCAGCAAAAAAGAGTGATAGTATAAGTACTTGGCATTAAAAATAAGCCCTGGGGTCGATTTATTTGACTAAAACCCTTCAAGGTGGGGCTCCAGTATGGCTGCAATCAAATGATTGAAACAAATAAAAGAATATGTATGTATATTTCTTCAAAATATTTTGTAATTTATCAATACTAAAATAAGGCATCTTTGAATTCTACAAGCAAATGTTGAATCATCTAGTTAACAACGTCATATCGAATCCCTAATCCGCTTAGTCTTATAATAGTTTTTAGAAAAAGCACAGAATGAAGAATGTATCATCCTCCTAAGCATTCTGATGTCAATTATTTGACAAGAATGTAAATCTCCGAGAGAAAAAGAAACGAGAAGAAAAGAGCAAAAAGGAAAAAAAAAAAAAAAAAAAAAA
>NC_068996.1:12712784-12713601 GCF_001194135.2 Octopus bimaculoides | reverse complement strand
TTAAGTGCTTTTTCGTTGGCTTGTGTTTTTCATGTTAAAAGTAAATAAGTTTGGTTGACCTTATGTTGAACAGAGAGAAAGTACCTATGATAGACATCTTTTATCTTTTACTCATTTCATTTATCATTCATTCATCTTTCAACATGTTTGATCAGCCATTCCCAGAAAAAAAGGAGGGAAAGACCATGCAGAAGTTGGAATGAAAACTATGTTAAATTCTTCGGTATCCAAACATGGAAGAGGAAAACATCAAACCATGGTTGGTGGAAAGAACATACTGAGGCCTTCATCCAGTGGTGGACTGAACATGAGTAAGGATAATATATATATATATATATATATATATATATACATATATGAACATATGTATGTATGTATAGGCACAGGCATGGCTGTGTGGTAAGAAACTTGCTTTTCAACCACATGGATCCATGTTCAGTCTCACTGTGTGGCATCTTGGGCAAGTGTCTTCTACTATACCAACTGGCTGACCAAAGCCTTGTGATGAGATTTGGTAGATGGAATCTGAAAGAAGCCTATTGTATATATATATATATGTATAATTAAATTCAATAATAGGATGAATTCTTTTACAAGAATTTATCAAGTAGCTAGCATGAAAAAAACCTCATTAGGGGGAAAAAAATCCATCATTTATTCCCAAAATATATATATTTATTTATATAAGGGCATTACTATACAATAAGGCCTCATGCATTTTTAAGGGGCTGGCTTTAAGAGTTGCATTTCCTCACGTTCGGTAAAAATGTGTTTTTTATAGTAGTCTGACCTTAGAGTCCCTCATAGCGCGAGGCAT
>NC_068996.1:12695669-12712774 GCF_001194135.2 Octopus bimaculoides | reverse complement strand
TGTGTGTGTGTGTGTGTGTGTGTGTGTGTTTCCCCTCATCACCACTTGACAACCAGTATCAGTATGTTTACACTCCCATAACTTAGCGGTTTGACAAAAGAGATGAATACAATAAGTACTAAACTTTAAAAAAAAAAGTCCTAGGGTCGATTTCTTCGACTAAAACCCTTCAAGGCAGTGTCCCAGCATGGCCACAGTCAAATGACTAGAAAATTATGAAGGCCTAATAATCCAGGGAGGGTACTAATGAGATAGTAATGGTGTATTTACAAATTTACTAGGATCTTTCTGAATTGACGGGCGCCACTTTTCATTTATGTTTTATGTAGTGTTTTTGGTACCAAAACACTTTCAAACTTCGTATACTTGTATATTTTGTGTTATAGAACAGATAAAAATTTTTGTATTCGAAGTTATTTCATGTAAAAAATTGTCGTATTTTGGTAATTTCAACCAATCACTGACATCTATTCAGTTGAATGCAGTTACTACTATGGCGGTGTATATGTTATCAATCCCTATTAGTTCTGACATTTCCTTTCCTAGAAATAGCAGCCAAATCTTCCTCAAATCAAACTCTACTATCATTCAGTGATTGGTTGAAATTACAGAAATACGACAACTTTAACATGAAATAACTTGCGATGTATAATTTTTTGTTAAGAAGGCTAAGAGAAAAAGTTGTTTTATATGACGCATTCTACCAGTGTCCCAGGTTTGAAAGTGCTTCGTTAAGAAAACAAGTGGCGCCCGTCAATTCAGAAGGATCCATTTACTATCAATGAGAATTTTTCACCACGGTAAACTGCAACAAGATCACTTTAGAAGTTAAAATGTGTCACAAATTTATTTGAGCTAATCTCAAAGTTTGTTTATTGCATAAATATTTACCCTAATATATTTTTTGATGCTTCTTAGCAACTGCAATGTTTAATTTAATCAATTCAGATCATGTTTTTAAATAATTTCTCACTGCAATTTACTCAGTAACAATGCTATATCATGAAAAGAAAAACATAAATAAAATACTTGATTTTCTTTTAAATACCACAGGAGTGGCTGTGTGGTAAGTAGCTTGCTTACGAACCACATGGTTCTGGGTTCATTCCCACTGTGTGGCACCTTGGGCAAGTGTCTTCTGCTATAGCCTCGGGCCGACCACAGCCTTGTGAGTGGATTTGGCAGACAGAAACTGAAAGAAGCCTGTCGTATATATATATATATATGTGTGTGTGTGTGCGTGTGTGTATATTTTTGTGTGTCTGTGTTTGTCCTCCCAACATCACTTGACAACCGATGCTGGTATGTTTACATCCCCATAACTTAGCGATTCAGCAAAAGAGACCGATAGAATAAGTACTAGGCTTCCAAAGAACAAGTCCTGGGGTCGATTTGTTCGACTAAAAGGCGGTGCTCCAGCATGGCCACAGTTAAATGACTGAAACAAGTAAAAGAGTAAAAGAAAATAAGAGTATATCTAATAACCATAGCAACAAAAGAGAACACTCAATGTTGCATACACCTCAGCAACACAAAGGTATAGAAGGTGGTGCAGTAGAAATTACCAAATGTTGAATTATAATAATCCTATCTACTAAAGGCACAACGCCTGAAATTTTGGGGGAGGTGACTAATCGATTACAACGACCCCAGTGTTTAACTGATACTTAATTAATCAACCCCCAAAAAAACGAAAGGAGTCAACCTCAGCAGGATTTGAACTCAGAATTTGGCATCTTTTGCAGCCACTTGATGTCAAATATTCTCCTTTAGAATCTGAACTGGAAGCTGTCCATTGTTTTTTTCTTCCATTTTTGTCACTTTCTAGTTTTCCCATCTGTAGAATGAAACTGGTCAGACCAATGTCTTGAACAGCTTCAGCCTTTTTTTGCGACATATACCTTGAACATAAAAATAAAAAATAAATGCGCCCCTTTTAAAGCCTAGCCAAGTTCATGGGCCCGGTTTCCCGGTTTAAATGGCATATGTATTCCCCAGCTGGACGGGACGCCAGTCCATCGCAGCGTTACTCATTTTTGCCAGCTGAGTGGATTGGAGCAACGTGAAATGAAGTGTTTTGCTCAAGAACACAACGCATCACCCGGTCCCAGAATCGAAACTACAATCTTACGATCATGATACCCTAACCACTAAGCCACGCACCTCCACACCTTGAACATAAACATACTTTTAATTACAGCAAACACACATATATATACATGTGTGTGTCTGTATATAGATATATCTGAGTGTGGTCGTTGCCCGTGCTGGTGGCATGCAAAAAGCACCATTCAAGCATGGTTGATGCCAGTACTGCCTGACTGGCCCTCGTGCTGGTGGCATGTAAAAAGCACCCACTACAATCTTGGAGTGGTTGGCATTAGGAAGGACATCCAGCCGTAGAAACTCTGCCAGATCAGAATGGAGCCTGGTGCAGCCTTCTGGCTTGCCAGCCCTCAGTCAAACTGTCCAACCCAGCATGGCCATTGTCTAATGACCAAATCGAGTAATAAGATAGAAAAAAGATTTAAACATAAGTGTGTGTGTGTGCGCATGTGCGTGCGTGTGTGTATGTCTGTCTGTCTATCTATCCCCCAATCTATTTATCATCAACATCATCATTTAGCGTTCATTTTCCATGCTGGCATGGGTTAGACAGTTTGACTGGAATTGATAAGCCGGAGAACTGCATCAAGTGTCAGTCTGATTTGCATAGTTTCTACGGTGGGATGCCATTCTAAATATCAACCACTCCAAGATTTGTAGTAGGTGCTTTCTACATGCTGGTGGCATGTAAAAAATACTATCTATGTATATATATATAAACATGTATGGATATTTATGTATGTATATATATGTATATATATATATATATATATATATATATATATATATATATATATATATATATATATATATATATATATGTGTGTGTGTATATACATGTGAATGTATGTATATATGTATGGCTATCTATGTACACACACACACACATACAGCAAGGCAGAGATATCTTCTGTAAATTTAGGAAGTGTTTGTGTTCTGTGAGACAGTGAATTTGTAGAATGAACACCAATTTGGCAAAATCTTTAGCATGGCAGACAAGACAAGCTGTACTATTTCTTCTTACTCTTTACATTCCAAGCACTCAGACAGGTGTGGTATACTTTGTCTTTATCTAGCAGACAAGTCAGTGTTCTGGTAGTCACCTATTTATATTCCCTATCCACCCACCCACCCACCAACACTACAAGAAACCCATAGTAAGCACTTGATACTTGATGGTGAAAAGAAGGATGTATATAAGTCTATGCATGTAAGTATATATATATACATATATATCGGAGGCGCAATGGCCCAGTGGTTAGGGCAGCGGACTCGCGGTCGTAGGATTGCAGTTTTGATTCCCAGACCGGGCGTTGTGAGTGTTTATCGAGCGAAAACACGAGGCTCCAGCAGGGGATGGTGGCGAACCCTGCTGTACTCTTTCACCACAACTTTCTCTCACTCTTACTTCCTGTTTCTATTGTACCTGTAATTCAAAGGGCCAGCCTTGTCACGCTGTGTCACGCTGAATATCCCCGAGAACTACGTTAAGGGTACACGTGTCTGTGGAGTGCTCAGCTACTTGTAAGTTAATTTCATGAGCAGGCTGTTCCGTTGATTGGATCAACTGGAACCATCAATGTCGTAAGCACCGGAGTGCCAACAATAACAACATATATATCACTCTATGAGTCCCTGTGATTAGCATTTTGTGATAAGCATTTATCACTATAATCCATTGATATACACATGTCTCTTGGCAGTCACCTTATTTGTCATTCCATCTACTGAATGTTTTATGGCCATGGAAGTGATCAGCTGGAAACACACGATTAGTTACAACTTTCATCTGTCACCTATGATTCAAAACATGCCCATCCACAGCAAGATGAAAACTCATCCGAGAGGTCATGGATGGAAAGTCAGAAATGCCATTGACAATGAGGAAATGTAAGGAGATGGCAATTATCTGTGAAAATGGAATAATCACTGTACGTGTGTGTCTTTATGTATGTGTTTGTCCCCCCACCACAAAGTGACAACCGGTATTGGTGTGTTAACATTCCTGTAACCCAGCAGTTTTGCAGCAGAAGAGAGTGATAACATAAGTACCAAGCTTCATAAAAAGTAAGTAAGTACTGAGGTCAATTCATTTGACAAATATTCTTCAAGGTGGTGCCCCAGTATGACCACAGTGTAATGAATAAAACCAGTGAAACATACATACATACGTACATATATATATATGTGGAGGTGCAATAGCCCAGTGGTTAGGGCAGTGGACTCGCAGTCGGAGGATTGCAGTTTCAATTCCCAGACCGGGCGTTGTGAGTGTTTATTGAGTGAAAACACCAAAGCTCCACGAGGCTCCGGCAGGGGGTGGTGGCGACCCCTGCTGTACTCTTTCGCCCCAACTTTCTCTCACTCTTTCTTCCTGTTACTTGAGTAACGCTGCAATGGACTGATGTCCCGTCCAGCTGGGGGGAACACATACGTCATAGAAACCGGGAAAGGGCGACGTTTATCGTTTTTTATATATATATATTGTCACTGTCATCTTCATCATCATTTAACCTCAGCATAGGTTAAACAGTTTGACAGAGAACTGGCATACAGCAGAGCTGCATCAGGATCTAATTTCATCTTTGGCATGGTGTCTATGGCTGGATTCTCTTCTTGATGCCAACTACTTTACAGAGAGTACTAGATGCTGTGTATGTGTGATTGCGCAAAATAAAAGTATGACCAGCAAAACAACCATCATCAGGTTAGCTCATGCCATTTATATACTTAAACATAATAGTTGAGTTGTTACAAGTGCATAGATCATAATGGAAAGGAAGTAAGAAGTTGTGCAGATAGTCTCTTACACCTGTTTCAAAAATAGATGCACATATGCACATGAATGGCAGCCAACCAGAGAATGAAGTAGAGCCTTGTTACAGAGTTTTGATCTACTACTACTGTGAGATTTAGGATCTAAGAAATGCAGCTTATGCATAGCAGAAACATCTCATATTCTTTTTAGACCCAAGAATTCCAACACACTAAATAATTCCAGAGCTGAAATTTTTAGCAGGTGCAAACACATGGACAAGTTTCATTCAGGAGTGAGTTGCTGTCTCACAGACTTTCACATAGTTTCTGTTATTGTGTCAGTTGTGATTTCTACAATCAGAAGAGGACAGGGATCTTGGGTTTTTTGGGGTTTTTTTTTGCTTTCTCTCTTTTCTTCTTGTTTTCATTATCTCATTTTCTCACTGTCCAGTATCCTAGATTTTAATATATATCTAATGCATAAATAGAGCCTGAAGGATTGCTTGGAGAAACATGGCGTATTTTACAACTATGCCTACTTAAAGTATCATAAAAGCATGAAACTATTAGTAGCTCTTTCATAATGTGTATTAAATATATACATATTATATATATATATATGTGTGTGTGTGTGTGTGTGTGTGTGTGTGTGTGTGTGTGTGTGTGTGTGTATACATAATATATTAAATATATACATATACATATATATACATGTACTTTATACATGTATGTGTATATATGTATGTTTGTATGTGTTTATATTTAAAATTAGCTCAACCAATGGTTAAATAAAACTGAAGAGGTGAGCTGATAAGATTCTTAATCAAGAATATCAGCATTTCTAGAGCTGTTATCACAATAAACCTAATCTATTTACTTTGTGGCACAGCCAACATCTTACACTCAATATGATTGCTTGTGCAACCTGCTAGTTATAGCAACCAAATCCTCCCTCGGGTGTAGGCTTCACCGAGTGATTATGAACCTGTTTTCTTTACAATCATGAAGTTTTGTGATCAATCTTCAGAGGTGTCCTAGAAAAGTGTTTTTGTAACCAAGCAACCAATAATTATACAGTCCTCTATGAGGCAGGTTGATAGAATTGTTAGCATACAGGACGAAATGCTTAGCACCATTTTTTCCAGCTTTACATTCCACATTCAAATTCTATTGAGGTCAGTTTTACCATTCCTCCTTAAGTATCAGTCAAGCAGTGGAGTTGATGTAATCAATAAACCCACTGCCCTAAAATTCAGCCCTTGCACCTATAGAAGAAAGGATTATTATTATTTTGGCAGAGTGCTTAGTGGTATTTCGTCTGCTGCTACATACTGAGTTCAAATTCCACGAAGGTTGACTATGCTTTCTATCCTTTTGGGGTCAATAAATTAAGCACCTGTGAAACGCTGGGGTCAATGTAATCAACTAGTCTCTTCCCTAAAAATTTCAGGCCTTGTGCCTTTAGTAGAAATTATTATTATTACTATTATTATCATTTGGACGAAATGCTTAGTGAAGAAAATTCTAACTGCGCCCCACCTGAATATAAGATCACCATGTCACACACATCTGGTTGTGATGCATGTGCCTGGTGTACCCTTATCAGACGGGTAGTCACGATTGGTATATTGAGTTTCGTATATTTGTACCCCAGTGTCACTTTGATGACATGTGCTGCTCTCTCACTCAATAATAATAAATAATATGATTTCAAATTTTGGCACAAAAGTCAGCAATTTTAAAGGATGGGGTAAATCAATTACATTGATCTCAGTACCCGATAGGTACTTATTTTATCGACCCTGAAAGGATGAAAGGCAAAATCTACCTCAGCAGCCTAAAGCTGGAAGAAATGCCTTTAAGCATTTTGTCTCATGTACAAAATGATTCTTCCAGCTTGCCAAAGCAAAATTCCAACAATCTAAAACAGTCTTACCTAATCATTTTGTGACCTTCTCACCTTATCTCCCTATGTTTCAGGTACATGACACGCTTATTAACATTTTTCGTCAATTATGTTATTTAAATTTCAAAATTCATCACACCCTTAACTGAGGTACCATTTCACCCTAGGGTGTAATGTCACCATCGTCAGAAACTACTGGCCTGAACAATCATGCCACAGTAACTTAGCTCCTCAAATACCAATCTTTTTAAAAGGTTATTTATTATCTGGTTAACTGAGATGAAAAGTAAACTGTGATATGTATCTTGCTTAAGGGCAGAATCCACCTAATAAACCTTCCTCTACCTATGTCTCCCCTCCATCTCCCATACGCCTTTCACAATCTTGCAAACTACCCACCCATTCACCCTATCCAACTCTTGGCTCCACTTCATTTATATACACCCCTCTGTAACATGAATGTACCCTCCATCACATCTTCATCAACTCTCTTTCTTTCTCTTCTCTCCAACTGGAGTAACCATATATATCTCATCCACTGCAAAACATCTATTTCTGTCCCTCTATTCAAACTCTAACCCCATATCACCAAGCACAAAGCAACCTCCTTCTATACTCTTCACTCCCCCACCTCAGATGAGGGATTTTGTCTTGTAAATTATTTGGTGACACCCTCATTGCTGCTTGTGCCACATAAAAAACACCCAATACACTCTACATTACGAAAGGTATCTGGCTAAAGAAACCATGCCAAAACAGACAGTAGAACGTGGCACTGTCTTCTGCCTGGCCAGCTCTTGTCAAACTATCCAATCCATGCCAGCATGGAAGGAGGACATTAAATAATGATGACAATAATCCAACAATACACATATATAATAAAATCTTCCCAACTGATGCATCCATGAATCTCTACCACAGCAAGACAACTATCTCTATCTCTCTATCATACTTTTTAACCTAATTATTAGTGGTGGAAGCAGTATTAATATCAAAATGTGGTCTTTATATACAACTTAACATAGATGTCTTGTTAGAACACCCAATACTGTGTTGTTAGCCTTGAGAGATCCTACCAAGTTGGATATAAAGATAACGTTTTAGTATTAACATTGCTCCCATCACTAATAATTAAATTTTAAATAAGCCTGCTGGTTATTTGTGACATCAGAGTCTAAAAAGTTCCTGATATTCTATACATCATAATAGTGAGATTTGACTGACATGCAGTGACCAGGTGCCTCCCACTGAGGATTTCCAATAAAACAAAATCACGTGATGTGGGAATCCTGATACCCGCAGCAGATGATTCTCGTCTGTTACAATCTATATATGTGCTTTTATGCACCAAATGCCTATATGAGAGGATCTCTCAAGGTTTGTAACACAACAGTATTCAGTGTTCCAACAAGATAGCCACATAAAGTTGGATATAAAGATTGCCTCTCTCTCTCTCTCTCTCTCTCTCTCTCTGTGCATGCGTGTGTGCGTGTGTGTGTGTGAGCACACACACACACACATATCATTTAACTTGTAGTTGTTTCAGCCACTGCACTGCAGCCATGCTGCGGCTCCACCCTGAAGAGTTTTAGTCAACCCCAGTACTTTATTTTTTAAGTCTGGTACTTATTCTATCAGTTTCTTCAGCTCAACCGCTAAATTACAGGGACATAATGAAACCAACAACAATTGTCAAGCAGTGGGAGGGGACAAACACAAATACACCCACATATAGACATATATGTGTCTGTGTATGATGAACTTCTTCAACAATCAAATTCATTCACAAGGCTTTTGTTGGCCCGAGGCGATAGTAGAAAACACTTGCCCAAGGTGCCATGCAGTGGAACTGAACACAGAACCATGTGATTGGGAAGCAAACCCCTTATCATACAGCCTCTGCTGCACCTGTTTGTGTGTGTTTGTGTATGTTATGTTCATAGACTTGTGTATGTGTTTAAATATGTATAAGTGTTTATATATGTATATATATATATATATATGAATATGAAGACATTCTACTTAAGTTACTGTTGCCTTTATCTTATCAAATAGCAGTACTTCATCTGAGAGAACAAGATAATTTAATAACGAGGTCATGAAGAAATTAGTATCAACATTAATAAGAACCTCACCACCACCAACACCACCAATAATCATTGTTATCATCAGTATGACCAACATTTGGGTGGTAGAACTAACATTTGTACATTTATCCTAACGAGTCTGTTTGTGATATAAAACTAACAACCCTACTGGCCCCTGATTGCCTTTAACCCTTCAGCAATTAAACTGACCATATCCGGCCTAAACATTCTACCTATTTCATGTTCAAACTGGTCAGATCCAGCCTCTCATACCTACCCTACAATGTCAATTTAAAAATAAACAGTCACATACACCTACAAGATAATGCATGATTAATTCAAAATAATGTGAGTAAATAAGCATTACATTTGACAGAGTAATCTGAATATTAAAGGGTTGATAAACTCTATAGGGTTGGCCAAAAAGACTGTTCAGTTTTTTTAAGCACAAATAAGACATAAGTTTTAAATACAAAGTGATTTAGTCAATTAATGATATAATTACTGTTTCATTCCAGTATCTTCTGCTATGTTGTGGGCAGATCAATTAATATTCTCTACTCAAAGAATTTCCTTTCTTTAGTGGCAAAACTTCTGTCAGGTGAATTTTTACATCATCTTCTGAGCGGAAAGTCTGTCCGTTCAATGAAATTTAAAGAGACTGAAGCAGGTGGGAATTTGAAGGTGCACAGCTGGGTGAATATGGAAAGAGCAGCAAAACTTCCCAGCTGAGCCCTAGTAACTTCTACCATGTCTGCAAAGAAATATGCAAGTTTGACATTATTGTGATGGAAGACAATGTCCTTATGATTAGCATGTACTGGACACTCCTAGTGGATCCCTGCTTTTAATTTATCCAGCTGGCCACAGAACACATCAAACTGATGGTCTTGTCCATGTGAAGAGGTTTGTAAGAGATAGCACCCTTCCAATTCCACCAAACTGAAAACATAACCTTCTTTGAATGAAGTCATATTTGTGGTAATTCACTGTGCCTCCCTCATGATTGCATATGTTTCACATTGCTAAAGACGATCCCTTTTCTGTGTCCTGTCATAAGTTTCTTCAAAAGAAGATAATGTCCTTTATGCATCTACAACAAATCACAGAAAGACATTTGTCGAACCATGTTCCCCTCATTCAATTGATGTGGAACCCAAAAATCAAGTCTGCTGGCATAACCAAGCTGATGCAGATGGTTGTCAACACTCAACTTGGATACTTGAAGAATATCTGTGTTCATCCTAAGCATATAATGGGGAATGGTGTCTGTGAATCTCAGATGACCAACCAGAGTGAGGTGCATCTTGAACCAAAAAATTTCCCAATCAAAATTTTAAAAACAACTTCTGGCATACACATTCTGGAACAACACACTCCTTGTATACAGTACATATCCCCCTGTAGATTTACACTACCTTCTTGTCTTTTTTTTTTTTTAAATAAAAAAAAAAATGAGGTGCTGCTAATGTTCATTTTGGTTCTCTTTTCAGGATCATATCAAGTACACAAAATACTACCTGTCTCATTACAAGTTTGCATTGAAATACATTGAAGCATCAAGTATCTAACCAGAGCAAATGTGCAAGGGACAGACTGAAGTTAACTACTTACTGAAATGCTTCAAGTTTAGTGTTGAAAAACACAAAACAGATATTTTGGCCAACCCAAAAGTAAGAGGTTAACCTAGACATTGAGCACTTAATTTTGTTTCAGGCAGAAACGAAAGTGTGCCAATCAAAATGGCTTTTGATCAAACAACCACATACTAAAACTGTAGCTGTAGAAAAGCTACTTGCTCAAAATGCCATGCAGTGGAACCAAGTCCAGAACCATGTGGCTGGGTAACAACCTTCTTACCCCCACAGCCATTATACAGGGTGTCCACAAAGTCTGGGTACATGGGGATTAACACATACTTTAAGAAATTATTATTTTTTATATTTAATTGTTTATGTTATAATTTTATTTACTCCATGTACCCACATGGGGATTAACATATACTTTAAGAAATTATTATTTTTTATATTTAATTGTTTATGCTATGATTTTATTCACTCCATGTGGAGTACTTTGTGGACACCCTGTAAATGAATGGGTGCCAGAGCTGCTCCCTGACAAACCCCCTCACCCATAACCCATTTCCCTAACTATCTGCCCCACCCCCATCCTTGTTCACCACTTGCAGTATTCCCCTCAACTCTATCTCCTACCAGTTTGCCATTTTAATGGTAAACTGGTAGAATCATTAGTACACTGGACAAAATATTTCATGGCATTTCACCTTTCTTCACATCCTAAGTTCAAACACAACCAAAGTCAACTTTGACTTTCATCCTTTTGAGGTCGATAAAATAAGTACCAGTTGAACACTGGGGTCAATGTAATTGACTCATTCCTCCCACAAAATTGCTGGCCTTGAGCTAAAATTTGAAACCTTTATTATCTTTAATTTATTATTATTAGCATGATGGACAAAATGTTTGGTTCAAATTCAATCAAAGTTGACTTTGCATTCCATCTTCCTGGGATTGATAAAATAAGTACCAGTCAAATACTGGAGTGGATGTAATGAACTACCCACCTCCCCAGAAATTACCTGGCCTTGTGCCTATAACAAAGAATTATGATGTTTTCAAATAAAATACATAATAAAAGACTATGATTTTCCATTCTTCTTCAACAGTATCTAGAAAAATATAACTGGATGTCCTTCCTTTTTTTTTCTAAGACAGTGGGATCTGACTTGAATGAGAACTGTTCTTTTCTAAAGGACAAGCAATAAGGGAACACTTCCTTTTCCGTACATTTTCTTAGAACCAGTCCAACTTTCTCTCCTGTCAGCCGTCACATCCTCGTTGCTCTGCTAGGTCAAGTGTGGTAAGAGTCGAGATGGCATGTATTTCAGCTCTTGAATACATAAAGTCTTTAACCATTTTGTTACTGGATTTATCTTAAAATACACTGTTTTTATTTCAGTTAATCTTGAAAATAATAAAGAATTTAGTAAAACAAATTAGCATAGAATTTTGATGGAAGGTTTTTAATTTAGATCACTTTATTACCATATTTCAGAAATACACTGCTTTTGTTACAATTAATTTAGAAAATAATGAAGAATTTAGTGAAATAATTCTGTCATTATTAAGTTGGAGTTTGAAACATAAATTATCATGAAATTTTGAAATATGGTTTTAATTTAGATCTCTTTAACACTTTTGTTACCATATTTCTCTTGAAGTACACTACCTTTGTTTTAATTAATTTTGAAAATATGAAAAATTTAGTAAAATAACCTCATTATTATTAAGCTGGTGTTCCAAACACGAAATTTTGATGGATGGTTTTAATTTAAATCACTTTAAAGCAGGAAGCTTGTACCAAAGAACCTGGTGCAGCCTCAGGCAGGTTAGCATCAAAATGGTTAAATGAATTTGTTAAAACACAGAAAAGCTACCAGCTCATACAACTGATTAATGGCTATCTTTCAGGATATCACTCATGTGTATAAGATTTGAATCAATCATAAAATGAGTGATTCTTATACAAGGTGTATTTCAGAAGTTTTGAGACTTTTACAGAAGAGCCATTCCCTACTTTCAAAGAAGTATAATCTCCTTCAAAGTAGGATCTTCTGACTTCAGTGCACTTGTCAAAGTGATCCAGCCACTTCATCAAGACCCTGTGGAAGTCCAGTGTCCAGAAACTTACTACAGTCTCCTTTGTCTTCTCTTTAGCTTGAGAAACAACCAAAGGTCAAAGGGAGCAAGGTCTGGATTGTAGGGAGTGTGAGGGATAGTTTTGATGCCCAATTTCTGTCAAGTAGTTGGTTATCAGGATGGAACTGTGGTCTGGTGTAGGTACCACTGACTCAAGACGAAGAGCTCTGGACTTTTGCAATGAAATCTCTTCTTGAATTCCCTCAAAACCTCCACAAAATAATCCTTATTGACCATCTGACCAGAAAGAACCATGTGGATATAGATGACAGCCTTGCTGTCAAAAAAGGGGATCATCATGTGCTTCTTAGAGGACCTATTGTACCAGCGAAAAGTAGATGCTTGACTCATACAAGTTAATCTATAAGCAGTCTGGAGCATTTCATAAGTTTCTCTAATATTTTTGCCCAGTTTAACAAAAAACGTTTTTTGTATCACAAGCTTCCAAACATCCTGACTGCAATCTGCAAATTAATCAGCTGTGGCAATCAATGTTTAATAGTGTATGTGTTCAAAGTATTGTTACAGCTGTCTCTATCAATCTGGAATAACGAAGGTAGGCAGGTCAGCTTATTAGATGTATAATAAAGACATACTAAAATAACAATAATCTAGGATAATTATAATTGCCTTCCCTAAAGAAGTCTCAAAATTTCTGGAATACACCTTGTAAATCATGTAGAAAACTAGCAAATCCTTCCAATGATTTCAACACAATCTTCAACAAATGAGAAGAGTTGAGCTTGCAGACAAATTTAACCCTTTGTTGTTTAATTAAAACAAGAGTTATGTATCTTCTCCAGTGACATGACCCTGTTGTTGTATTAAGAATAACAAATGACAAATGAACAGCTATTAAAATCGTAAATCAATTAATATTCTTCTTCTTCTCTATCTTTCTCTCTCTCTCTCTCTCTAATGCAGTCATACTGTCTGCATTTTACCTGGGTAATCTCCTACTCTGTTCACATTTAAACTACATTAATTCTTAATTCTTATTTTATTGTTCACCAACAGATCAATAGCTGCTAAATCAATTTGCTAAAAATAGATACCAAATCTTCTTTAACAAAATGCCGACTATTTTTAAAATTGGATCCACATGTATTATATTACAGAACAGCATGGAATCGCAGCCACTAATAACAGGAATGCCAACAGATTAGCTTACATCCAACTTGCTAGAAAACATTAATCAACTCTCTCATATAACATCCTTAAATAAAACAAAGAGACATTACATAATGTAGTAGCATATGAAATATGTATTGTCATTTTTTTTCATTCTATGAGAAATAGTTAAAATTTGTTCCGTTTATATAACAGGTTAAATAGGTTACATTCATCATACCATGATAATTTGTGTACTTGTATTCCCTGTTGGGAGGCCCCCGATATTAAATAAGCATTAAATACTCATTTCTGAGGAGTTACTGGATTTGTTGAGTATATAAACAGATCAGTTGCTTATTTGTCTGGGATTGGTAAAGTGATGTAAACACTTCTGATGAGAAACCAATAACATTTGAAAATCAATTAAGGTTTGTCATCATTTTTTTTTTTTTTCAAGTAGTTAAATTTGCCATGTATGTATACCTACAATGTAGGATTACATATGTAAAAGACAGATTAGTCATGGTGTGAATAGCTTTGATCAGATATCTCTTTGATGAGGGTTTATCAGTATGATTAATCTAAATAACAACCCGGAAAGGAAACCAGATAAAAATTCATGCAATTTAACTAACTTATAACTGACATTCATAATTCTCAGCCCTTTAGTATTCAGACTGAAGCGTCAAGTATCTAATCTGATCATATGTGCAAGGGATAAACTGAAGTTAGCTACTTATTGAAGTGATTGAAGTTTAGTGTTGACAATAATCAAACAGACATTTTGGTGAACCCAAAAGTAAGAGATTAAGCTGGACAATAACCACTTAATTTCACCCACTTGAGCAATTTCACTCTATTTCACCCACATTGTTTTTAATTATCAATCATGCACTATCTTGTTGCTTCAAGATTTCATTGATATAATTATTTATTTCTAGCATAACATTGTAAGGATAGGTGTGAGAAGCCAGATCTAGCTAGGTTAAAAACAATGTGCTGCAGTAGCACATGCCCCCATACCTGACCAAACCCTACCAGAACAGGAAATTATGCAAATAACTTCATTAACTTACAACTTTTTTCTGCAACAAGATGCAGTATACTTAGAGCTGAATACTTGTGTAACCTTATAGCTTCTTTGGAGCCATTAAAATGAAGTGCAAGTTCATTTAGGAAAGCACTTTTGGCATATTTCTATAATTGGATGCTCTTCCTAACACCAACCACTTTACAGAGTGGACTGGGTACTTTTTATGAGGCACCAGCACCAGTGAGGTCACCAAGAAACTTGGAAGACAAGACCCTTCAAATGAGTGGGGGAGCAGTATTGAGGGAGATGGCTTTTGTACCAGCTGAAGTGAGGTTAAGGTATGTATAGAGGGACAGAAATAAGTGTCTAGCAGTAGAAGAGATACATGACTACCTCAGTAGAAGAGAAAGAGAGTGAGAGTGGAGAGAGGGAGGAGAAAGAAAGAGAGAGAGAAAGAGATAGGGGGAGAGATATAATGGTGAAGATGTGATGTGGCACACACCCAAGTTACAGGGAGGTGTGTACATGCAACCAAGGATTGGCTAGGGAAAGTGGGTGGTTAAGTTCTTCAGATTGTGAGAGCAGAAGATGGAGGGGAAAAAGGAATATGTTGCAAGTGGAGAGAGCTAGAAGGAGGAGAAGGAGATGTTGTGAGGGTACTTTTTATTTATAATTTATTTAAATATTTTCGCCGTTTTCAAAATTTAGACAAAAGTTACAAGAAAAAACACACAAAAAAAAAAATCCTCCAGAAACAATCAATATCTGCTACAGACAGAAGTGAAGGGAGGGAAGGAAGTTTTCAGTTATTTCTTCAAAATCTAAAGCGCTCTAATTATACTCATTTGTATGGCATTTTAATAATTATGGAAATGAGCACTAGGTGTGTTAGAAGCTATTGTCAAACTAAACAGCTATGATTGACTGACCTATAGACAGAAAAAGATAATGAAGATTAACTGGGGTTTTTCCATTATTGTTATTATTACTGTTTAAGGAAGCAAGCTGACAGAATCATTAGCACATAGGACAAAATGTTTAGCGGCATTTCGTCCATATTAATGTTCTGAGTTCTCTGCCGAGGTCACTTATCATCCTTTCAGGATCAGTGAAATAAGTACCAGCCAAATACTATAATCGATGTAACAGCCTAATTTTTTTTTACACCAAAATTTCCGGCCATATTCTTATTGTAGAAAGGATTATTATTATTATTATTATTGTTCAGTAGGTTTATTTTTATAACGTGCTTTCACTTCACTACTGAGCGCAGCTCTGTGCGCCTTGGGTATGTGCTGTGGTGTATTATTATTATTATTATTATTATTATTATTATTATTATTATTATTATTATTATTATTATTATTATTATTATTATTATCATCATTATCATTATCATTATCATTATTAAGGCAGTGAGCTGGCAGAATCATTAGCACACTGGACAAAATGCTTAGCAGTATTTTCCCCATTGCTATGTTCTGAGTTCAAATTCCACATAGGTTGACGATACCTTTCATCCTTTCAGGATTGATAAATTAAGTACCAGTGAAATTCTGGAGTCAATGTAATCGACTAGTCCCTTCTCCCAAAACTTCAGGCCTTGTGCCTATAACAGAAAGGATTATTATTATTATTATTATTATCTGTGTGTATTGGCATATCCCATAGTATTGTTGCTTTCTCATTTTCTGCGTCCTTTTCTGGCGTGTGCTTATAATGTTGTTTTTTTTCAGTTGTTATTCCATAGTGTTGGCATAGCTTCCAGTGTATATCTGGTCCAACTCTATTGTGACTGTAAATATATTCCTTTCTATTGTGACTGTAAATATATTCCTTTTATTATTATTATTATTATTATTATTATTATTATTATTATTATTATTATTATTCTATGTTTGACTTTTGTTTTGCATTTGTACAAGTTGGATCCAAGTCTCACCCAGAGACCTCAAGAGACAACAAGTTAGAAGTTCATGTAGGTGTTATGCCTAGGGTACCATATATTTGGATTTGTACAGTTTTGTTCTAGTGAATGTTTAAGAAACCATAAGAAAATTATGTGTTTATTTTAAAATTTGGTATCTGAAATAGGTAGTAATCAGCCCGTTTCGCTGTCATTCCCAGGGCACCTATGACAATAGGTATTGTTTTCGTCTTCAGATTCCACATTTTGCTAATTTCTATTTCAAGATCTTTATATTTGCTCAGTTTTTGGTAGGTCTTGACAGATACGTTTATATCGATTGGGACAGTCATATCAATGAGGAGGCATGATTTTTGTCTGAAGTCTTTCAGTATGATGTCTGGCCTATTTGCCTCTATCTTTCTGTCAGTTTGAATGGTGAAGTTCCAGAGGAGTGCAATGTGATCATTTTCAAGTA
>NC_068996.1:12688871-12695002 GCF_001194135.2 Octopus bimaculoides | reverse complement strand
ACTGAGTAAGATGCTTTCTTGCTTTCGTGTTTTGAGACAAGTTTTAGCATCCAGTACGCAGAGTTTTTCAGGTAGGTGTCTAGGCCAATTGTGGCTACCTTCATTGTTAATACCAGCTGTAGAAGTCCTCGGCCTCCCTCTTTTCTTGGCAGATAAAGACGTTCTATATCTGCCTTAGGGTGGTGCATTCTATGCATTGTCAACAGTTTTCGTATTTTTCTGTCAACATTACATATTTCAGTAATTGACCAGTTAACGATATTGAAACTGTAAGTCACGATTGGTAAGGCTAGAGCATTGATCGCTTCGATCCTGTTTCTCGCTATTATTATTATTATTATTATTATTAAGGCGGTGAGCTAGTAGAATCATTAGCATGCTGGAAAAATGCTTAGCAGTATTTCGACCACTGCTATATTCTGAGTTCAAATTTCGCCAAAGTCGACTTTGCCTTTTATCCTTTCAGGGTTGATAAATTAAGTACCAGTGAAACACTAGGGTTAATGTGCTTGACTAGTCCTCTCTCACCAAATTCCATGTGTTGTGCATATACCAGAAAGGATTGTTATCATTATTATTATTACTAATATTAAGGTAGTGAGCTGGCAGAATCATTAGCACACTGAGCTAAATGCTTAGTGGTATTTTGTCCATATTCACATTCTGAGTTCAAATTCCACCAAAGTCAACCTTCCCTTAAAATAAGTCCCAGATGAGTACTGAGTCAATGTAATCGACAAATGCCTTCCCTTAAAATTTCAAGCTTTGTATGTATTTATATATATATATATATATATATATATATATATATAGTAAAAAATGGGAGGAAGAGAATTTTGATTATCCCCATGTGGTGAGTTGTAATGCAAAATATATATATATATTGCACAGTTTACATAGTTTTAATATATCTTAAAGAAAGATTATTGTGGTTGTCGACCGGTTTCACTTTTGCTAATCATGTCCAGATTTTTTAACCATTGGTTTCAAGGTTGTTGTATATAGCTTTGCATTTGTCAGTAGTCTTTTCAGTGATTTGGGTTGCTTTTTACATTTGATGAATTTATGCATTTAAGAATGTAGTTCATTTTTGGATCCCTGGTGAGAATTGGTAGATTTTGTACAATGGTGTTGTATGCCTCCACTGCATCTGCTAATATATCTCCACCACCATCCCTCTCTCCCTCACCTCCTTCTCTTTCTCTCTTTTTTCCAACTGAGAAAGCTATGTATCTCCTCTACAGCAAGACACCTATCTCTATTCCTCTATCATACTTTTTAACCACTCATCCCATGACACAATGTCCCCTCCCTGATAACTAGTTCCCATCCTAGTTAAGGAGGTTTTGTCTTGCAAGTTACTTGGTAACCCAGCTGGTTGCTGGTGCCACATAAAAAAAAAAGCACTCAGTACACTCCGTAAAATGGTCGGCATTAGGAAGGACATTCAGCTGTAAAAACAATGCCAAAGCAGAGCTTTGTAGAGCTTGGTGTCATCTTCTGACTTGCCAGCTTCTGTCAAATTGTCCAACCCATGCCAGCATGGAAAATGGACATTAATACATGATGATGATAATGGTGGTGGTGGTGGTGGTGGTGGCTTAAGTTTTTGCAATTTACTGATTGCTGTCACTCAATAAATAGATAAATGGTGAGAAAGAAAAATTTCCTTCAGCAAACATATGTAAAAATATAAACACAACAGAACTAAAAATAAAAATTTTAAAAATGCTATTACAACAGTTCAGCCTGTATTATAAAGAAGCTTAGATATATTATCTGCTAATTCTACTTAGCATTATTAGTGGCCTACTGAACCCCAGCACAAAACACACACATAACCTCTCTCTCTCTCTCTATCTCTCGTTTTTCTTTTTATTTATTTATTGTTTTTCTTCTTTCTCTTCTTCTTACATGTATGCGTGTACATATATGTATATGTAGACATATGTACATATGTATATATGTAAAATGTGTATGCATATATGTTTGTATTTTTTTATCTTTTATCTTTTACTTGCTTCAGTCATTAGACTGTGACCATGCTGGGGCACCACCTTGAAAAAATTTAAGTTAAATGAATCAACCCCAGCATATATTTTAAGTCCAGTACTTATTCTATCTATCTCCTTTTCTTTTTTCTTTTTTTGCTGAACTTCTAGGTTACAGGGATGTAAACACACCAACACCAGTTGTCAAGCAGTGGTAGGCCACAAACACAAACACACACACACACAACAGGCATCTTTTGGTTTCCATCGACCAAATCAACTCACATGAGACTGAACCCAGAACCATGTGGTTGAGAAGCAAATGTCTTACCACACAGTCACAGATCCTGCAGTCAAAATCAGTCCGTTTCCGTAAAATAAAGAAGACTGCATCCTGACCATCAATGAAAAGGAAAGCCACCATTGGCCAACTGTTTTTCAATGATGGTACGCACCTCAAGAAAATCAGTGGCTTCAAGTACTTTGAGTCCTATGTTGCTAGCAGTAAGAAATTACTGCCCTAGATGCAAGGGACTAGCCTGGAATATTTGTAACAAACTTCAAAATATCTAGCAGATAAGCATTTCGAAGTCGTTAACCCTTAGATGGTGGACATCATCAATTGATGTTTCAAAAGTTTTGAGGGGAAGTCAAAAATTATCCGTATTTTCACCATAACATATCTTTATTATTGTCACTCTGCCTTCTGTGCATGAGTGCTTATAGTTGGTACTATTGTGGTCACGTGATCAAAGTTTGAGCCTGATCACACCATTTTTCTTTCTGGCTTTACAGTGTAAACATGGCCACTCTACTAGCAACAGTATATGATCAACAGAGCAAGATACAGCCTTTGCTGACCAACAAACTGAAGCCAGCAATTTGCACCAAATGCCGAAGCCTGTTGTCGAAGAAAGCTTTGTTGTTGCATGACAATGCATACCCACACACGATGGTCCAGACCATCGAAACCATTAACCAATTGGGTTTTGAGGTATTGGAACACCCTGCCTACAGCGCAGATCTCACCCCTTCTGACTATCATGTCTTTGGAAGGCTCAAAGATGGTTTACGAGGTCGTTGATTTCCTACGGATGAAGATGTGAAGGAAGTGGTGCATAAATGGTTGCACAAGCAATTGAAAACTTTCTTCTTGGAGGGAATATGCAAGCTTGTGGACCACTGGACAAAGTACATTGTAAAGGCAGGAAACTATATAGAAGAACGATGTACTTGTTTATCCCCTGCTTTTGTGTAAATACATTGGAAATAAAGAGTGTGTATAATTTTTGACTTTCCCTCATACATAGCTACAGCCATCATCAATAGATGCCTAAGCAGAGCTATGTCATCTAATACACCTAAGTGTTAGATCTTATCAATGGAAGAAATCAAGAAGTAATTTTTTCCGACTTTCCTTCATCACCATATGAGGTACATGATGATGATGATGATGATGATGATGACAACGACAATAATGATGATGATGATGTAGATAGTACAGAAGATTCAATGGAAAGTACATGCCATCTGAAGACAGAACACAAGGCTGAATGAAAATGGTGAAATTGAGGAGGTAAAGGAATATGTCTACTTAGGAGACACATAGATGTTGAAATCTCAAAGAGAATAAGAGCAGGATGGAAGGTGTTTACCTCATTAAATGATGTGCTCAAAGCAAAGCTGGACAAGACCATACATATCACAATCTTCAATAGCGCCGTCCTAAATGTGTTCTTATATGCAATTGAGATGTGATCCACTACAAAGAGAGAACATGAATTGGCTACAATGCAAAGGACCATGGAAAGATCCATGCTAGGAACATCGTTCTGAGAGCATATTCAAAGTGAGATCATTCAAGAACATAGTGTTGAATGTTGTGATTGCAGAATACCACAAACAAAAGTTCTGCTGGGTTGGACATGTCACAAGGTTCACAGATGGTAAGCAGATCTGTGTGGTTGCCAAATAGTATCAAAGAGAGCAGAAAGGCCTCCACAATGATGCATTTGTATTTGTACCCCACCACAGCTTGACACCCAGTATTGGTTCGTTAATGAACCTATAACTTAAGTAATTTACATTACAGAACCCCAACAGCATTTATCCTATTTTATTCCCTGTAACATGGCTATCATGGTTTGGCTCAAGATGTACAATAAAGTTGCAGGTACGATAATGAGTTTACTATCATTCATTATCATCAGGATTCCATAGAAACAATCCTTTTCTTCATAGCTCAGTCCTATTTCTGGTTCATATATACAAACATCACTTTTGCTGCCCTGTTGCATCTCAGTAGTCTTAGCTTAAATATTTTGTCACATGTTTTAACTCCATCAATTACCTAATCTATTTTCTGGGGACAATATCCCTCCCCTATTCACTCCAGTGCTATCGGTCATTTTGTGTCTGTATCCCAGAGAAATCTGGCAGAGGCTTTCCTCTATCTTATCCCTTGTTCACAGCACACAACTACTCTCCTCCATTCTAGCATCTCTACAATTTTTCCAGACCTACCTTTCATCTTGCCAGCAATGATGGTGGCACTCTTGAAGTTTTGTACCTGACAGGAAGAGGTGGGGCTTCTGTTGGTGGCTAGGTTATTTGATGTCTGTTTCCTGCACCTGCAAGGAAGAGAATTGGTACCATCGTTTGATGATAGTCAAGGGGTTCTCACATAGGGTCAGAGGTTTCCCAAATGACCAACCCACAATCATGCACAGCACTAACACAATCATTGTCAGTCCTGTATATTCAATTAGGGTTTTTATTAAATTAAAACTTGTAAATTTTGAGAAGGTTTCTACAGTTGGATGCCTTTCCTATCACTAACAACTTGACACTATGGACTGGATGCTTTATTTTTCTTTTCTTTTTGAACTACAAACACTAGACATTACCCTTTAGTACTAATGTGACCCTTCTATACAGTTACATCTATCATAGATGTGTTACTGTTGTTGCAGCTTTTGGAAACCATATCTTCTCTGTATAGCTTTTTTTTTTTTAAATTATACTTACTAGTCCCCTAGATAGGTTGATTCCAATGTGACTAGTTGATTCCATATCTTCCCCATGTAAAATTCCATTTAAAGTTAAAATTCTCCTAGTCAGGTAGCCTTCACTAGAGCTAAGGAGCTATATCTTAGAATGCTTTTATTTGGATCATGGCAATCATGTAGAAACTGCCTCACTGTCATGGTACCAGGATAGTTGGAGTAATGATAAATATAGTTGCCAAGAATACAGGGAGTAGATAACTGGCTGTAACAGCTATTATGAGTAACTGTAGTAACTGGCAGTGGGGGAAGTTATAGTTGACAGCAATCCTTAGAGTAATTACAGTAATGGTAGGTGGACATAGTTTCTGTTCACAATGCTATCCATAAGTAACTGTGATATCACCAATTTCACTTTGAATATTAATGTCATAAAAGAGAGAAGTTATTCTCCAATGATACACACTGCTGTGACCAACATATTTTGTGTCCAAATCTGCATGGACATCTTTAAAAATAAACATGCAAATAATTGATTCCGATCTCACTGTACATAGTGTAAATAACGATTTTTTTTACTTTACTTTACTATGAACATTGTCAATACAGAAAAGGTAAAGATTAATTGAACAAAGAGAAAGAATGTGTCTTTGAGAGTTTTACCAATAATAAGAGAGACAGAAAAAGAGGGACAGAGACAGAGTTAGTTCTGAGTACAAATTCTGCTGAGGTCTACTTTGCCTTTCATCATTTCAGAGTCAATAAAATAAGTAGTAATCAAGCATTATGGTCAATATAATCAAATAGCGCCTTCCCAAAAATTGTCACACCTTATGCCTATAGAAGAAAGAATTATTGATTTCATTATTGTAGCTCTTATTATTGTTGTTATTACCATAAACAATTTTAAAAATGAAAAATTGAAAAGAAAATAAATTGTAAAACAAAATGTATAGGCGCAGGAGTGACTGTATGGTAAGTAGCTTGCTTACCAACCACATGGTTCCGGGTTCATTCCGACTGTGTGGCATCCTGGGCAAGCGTCTTCTACTATAGCCTTGGGCCGACCAAAGCCTTGCAAGTAGATTTGGTAGACGGAAACTGAAAGAAGCCCGTCGTATATATGTATATATAT
>NC_068996.1:12683718-12688739 GCF_001194135.2 Octopus bimaculoides | reverse complement strand
TGTCTGTGTTTGTCCCCCCACCATCGCTTGACAACCGATGCTGGTGTGTTTATGTCCCCGTCACTTAGCAGTTCGGCAAAAGAGACCGATAGAATAATTACTAGGCTTACAAAGAATAAGTCTTGAGGTCAATTTGCTCGACTAAAAGCAGTGCTCCAGCATGGTCGCAGTCAAATGACTGAAACAAGTAAGTAAAGAGAGAGTATAAATTGATCATAAATGAAAATATGATAGACAATTTTCCATCTGACATAAAGCCACCTCCCTCTCTCTCTCAAATGCTTCCCATTTAGTAGTACTGGGAATTTTTTTTTTTCCTTTCCCTTTCCATGTTCTTCTGTCTTGCATGTTACTCAGTAACCTCACTGGTGTTGGTGCCATATAAAAAAAAAGCACTCTCTGTAAAATGGTTGGTATTATGAGAGGTTATCCGACAACAGAAACCTCAGCAAAACAGCGAGTAGAACCTGGCATAGTCTTCTAACTTACTACCTCCTGTTAAAACCGCCTAAGCCATGTCAGCATGGACAATGGATGTTAAATGATGATGATGATGATGATGATGATGATGTTATGTTTATCATAACAAATACGATGAACGTAAATTAAACCGATCAATAAATAAACACCCCGGAATGCTAACATGGGTATATTCCAGAGAGACTCATACCGTTTTTCATACGACATTCTACTGCCTCCCTCTAAGAACAGTTGTTTCTCTCCTTCTCTATCTCTCTCTCTCTCTCTCTCTCTCTCTCAGTATTTCTGTCTTTTCTCTCAATGACATACACGTACACAAACGAATCTAGTAACATGGAAAATGCATCAACAGAATTGAGAATAGATAAATCATTTGTGTATAAAGACAATTTTAAGCTTCTCTGTAAATGCTGAAGGATTTTTGAAAACCGTATGGAGTCACAGTGGGGTTAAGTTACTTATGAACAACAACAAAATATTAGAATAGTTTAGTTTTCATGAAGCATTGTCACATTATTTTATTCCTTTGCTTGTTGCAGTCATTTGACTACGGCCATGCTGGAGTACAGCCTTGAAGGATTTTTAGTCAAGGAAATTGACCCCAGGACTTATTCTTTGTAAGCCTAGTACTTATTCTATTGGTCTCTTTTGCTGAACGTTATGGGAATGTAAACACAACAACACTGGTTGTGAAATGATAGTAGGGGGGAAAAACACAGGCACAAACACAGACAAACAAACATACATACATATATGTGGACAAGGAAAGCTCTGTAAAGAAATGCCAATCTCTAACTGTTGAGGGAACCTGTGGAAGAGGTATACTAGGAAGACATGGATGGGACAAGGTGGTGAAGCATGATCTTTGAACTTTGAACCTCACAGAGGCAATGACTAGTCACCAAGACCTTTGGCAATGAGCTCTGCTTAAGAGGACCCGTCAAGCCAAATGCACTTGTACTGGTGGCACATAAAATATCAACCTTTGAACACTGAGCCTCCTGGAGGCAAAGTGGCCGAGTTCCTTTCAAGAGTTGGACCTGACAGAGGCAAAGTGGCTGACTTCTTTTCAAGTGTTGGGCCTCCTGAAGGCAAAGTGAACAAGTTCCTTTCAAGTGTTGGGCTTCACGGAGGTAAGGACCAAGATTTTTGGCATTATGTCATGCTTGAGAAGATCCATCAAGCCAAGCAAAATGGCAGATACCAGTGTCACACAAATGGCACCCGTGTCAGTGGCACATAAAAGCACCCATTACACTCTTGGAGTGGTTGGTGTTAGGAAGGGCATCCAGCTGTAGAAAACCATGCTGAATCAGACTGGAGCCTGGAGCAGCTTTCCACCATGCCAGCCCAGTCAAACCATCCAACCCAGGCCAGCATGGACAATGGACAGTAAAGGATGATGATGATATATATACAACAGACTTCTTTCAGTTTTTGTCTACCAAATCCACTCACAAGGCTTTGGTTGGCTTGGAGCTATAGTAGTAAGCACCTTCATGTCAAGGCCTTGGTCCAAGTTGAAGCTTTGCTTCTTCACAAAATATTGTAACTTCAGGTAAACGTGAACTTGTTTACCAGTGACACACTACAGGCACCTGGAACACTCTGTAGAGTGGCTGGCATTTGGAAAGGCAGCCAACCCTAGAAACTAAACCAAAACAGACTGGAGTCTGGTGCAGCTCTCTGACATACCAGTCTCAGTCAAACCATCTAACCCATGCCGGCATGGAAAACGGGTGCTAACTGTTGATGATGCTGATGCTGATGATGATGATGATGACGACGAAGTCTATCAGGACACATTTTTAAGGCAGGAGGCAAAGTAATAACAACTAAATATCAAGCAGACACATAAAAATATATTTATTTTCTTTCTCTTAACATGTTTCAGTCATTGGCCTGCAACCATGCTGGAGCACTGAATTGAAGGTTTTGGTCAAACAGACTGACCCTCAGCACTTATTTTCCTTTTAAGTCAGTTACTTATTCTATCAGTCTCTTTCTTTTCTTTTTTTCTTTAAGCTAAACTGCTAAATTACAAGAATGTAACCAAACCAACACCAGCCATCAAGCAGTGTTGTTGCAGAGTTATTCATAATTTGAATAAAAAATTTATGTTTCATTAACCCTTAAAAAGTGGGCTTTATTAATTGATGTCTCATTAGAAAACAGCAGACATCACATTGATTGATGTTTCAAAAATTTTACACGGTTACAGCCATCATTACTTGATGCCTGAGCAGCTACTTTGTCAAATGCGCTTAAGGGTTAGTGGCCCTTATCGACAGGTGAAATCAAGTTGCAAATGGAAAATTTATACAGTGATGAAGAAGAGGCTTTTACCTGACTTTCCTTTGTCATTAGATGAGGTAGATAATGATGGTCGGAAATGCTGTAGATAACAGAGAAGAAAGTGATACTTCAACTAGCTCTCAATGGAAAAAGGGCACCAGTTTTTTTCTCCATTTGTGCATTTGTTTGACAATACAAGAATCTCAAATAAATTTATGCTCATGCAAGTTTTTCATCTGATGAGGCAAATGATAATGATGCTCTAAATAGCACAGAAGGAATTAATACTTCAAAAAGCTCGGGATGGAAAAAAGGACATTAATTTTTCTCCATTTGTACATTCATTTGACAAGAACAATATAAGATCCTCAAATGAATTTATGTTCACACCAATTTTTTTATCAGATCAGATAGATGATGATGATGTATATACTGTAGATTGCACAGAGGAAAGTGATGCTGAAACTAGCTCTAGATGGGAAAAGGGCATCGATTGTTCTTCATTTGTACATTCGTTTGACAACAGTGTGGGAATCTCAAATGAATTTTTACTACCCCAGATGTAAAGGAAAGTGAATATTTTACAGAATTTTTCAATAATGAGGCAGCAAATTTTATTGTGCAAGAAACTAAGAATTATTATAGTTTTGTATTTATTTAAAGTGAAAATAAACATAAAAATAACTCTTAAGAAAAAGATATTTATTTTTGCCCATTTGGCACAAATATTCATAAAAACCTTTGCTGCTCTTTAAGAGTCAAAATTTTTCAAGTCAAAAGCCCAGTTCTGTAAAGATCAAATCACAGAACAGAGAAGAAGGAACTTTACTTATCAAAGCTTTTGTCGGAGAGACCTGGAAGAGGTTTTGGATATACAATTTACATATGTTCTTGATTTTAAATAAATGAAAAATATCATGAACAAAAATTACAGTTGATAGCTAGATTTAAATATAAAAGTTTAAAACACATGCCTAAGCTGCCCTTTTACATAATGATGAGAATCCTAAGAAGTTAGGCTGGATTTATGCATACGTTTTACTTAAGATTATCAACATGTAGATTGCAAATGCAAATTCTTAATCTTGTGTTGGAATTTACGTGAATATAAGAGATAACCCAATTTCTATATTGGCCAAGAAATCTGTAGGGATTTAAATATAACCAGGTAGAATTATGCCAAAGAAATGGCTGGCAAGCAAGGTATGATCTTATCGAAGTGGGATGTAGAGGGTTTGTGGGTCAGTCTCTCTAGCATACTTGGCCTCCATGGGGCCAGTAGGTGGAATGCCATTCAGATTGGTTACAGAGGCAACAGAGGCTGCTTCAAGGTGGCTATGGATCAGGAGGTGTGAGCCATGGAAGGAGCAGTGCCACCTGGGGTAGTGCTAACTGGAGACAAGCTGGGGTTTCATCAACCTTGACTGGGTTACTTGTGTAAGGGTGTCTCATGATGAAAGATCAAAAACACCTGATGACCCCAGGGAACATCACTGGTGATGAGTCAAGATGCACCAGAGGATTGTGTGTGAAAAAAAGAGATAAAAGTAAAAATAGAGACTTAGGTGTTAAGAAGAGCTTAAAATTAGTGAGAAAATTAGTGAGAGAGAGAGGGGTGCTTGCAAATAAAAACAAATATTTGGTGCATGTCGGTGTGGAATATGATATAACTGATATGATGGCATACAAGCTAAAAACAGAAAAAGAAACAAAAATGTCTTGGATTCAGGGATGCCAATAGTAACTGGAACTATTACAAATCCTAATAAATATTTACTGAGACAGATTTCAATTTTACCTTTGTAGACAAAATCACATGGGGTTTATGTATAAATGTTTTATATATCATCATCATCATCATCACCATCATCATTGTGATTTAACATCCATTTTCCATGCTGGAATTGATTGAATGGTTTGACAGGATCTGGTAAGCCAGAGAATTGCACTAAGCTCCAATCTCTGATTTGGCATGGTTTCTACAGCTGGATGTCCTTCCTAATACCAACCACTTTGCAGAGTGTACTGGGTGCTTTTATATATATGTGGCGTCAGCAGCAGTGAGGTCACCAACTGACTTGCAAGGCAAGACTCTCTCAACTGAGGGAGGGGTGGTAGTGAGGGAAGCGATTTTGTGCTAGGTGATGAGAGGTGAGATTATGAATAGAGAGACAGAAATGTTTTGCTGTAAGGAAGATAGATGGCTACCTCAGTAGGGAGAGGGGGAGGGGGAAGAGAGGGGGGAG
>NC_068996.1:12681160-12683580 GCF_001194135.2 Octopus bimaculoides | reverse complement strand
TATATATATATATATATATATATGAAAGCGCCCACTACACTCTCAGAGTGATTGGTGTTAGGAAGGACATCCAGCTGTAGAAACTTTGCCAAATCAGATTGGAGCTTGGTGTAGCCATCTGGTTCGCCAGCCCTCAGTCAAATCGTCCAACCCATGCTAGCATGGAAAGCGGACGTTAAACGATGATGATGATGATGATGATATATATATATATAAATGTGTGTGCGTGTGTGTGAATGCATGTGCACACACAAACATACACACACACACAGAAAGAGGGAAAGAGAAAAAGAGAGAGAGAGAGAGAGAGAGAGAGAGAGAGATAAAAGTTTTGGTAGAATAGCCATGGTGACTCCCATTATGGCAAATGAGTTTAAATATAACCTAACTCCTTCATGGTTACAGTTCTAAACAATTAGACAGCCCATGTGCTTTAATTAATTTTCAATATAATCAGGAAATTGTGAAAGCATTCAGTAAAATATCTGTAATTTATATTATTGGTATTCGTTATGGCTGGTGCTGATCAACTGGAATGATATGATAATGAATCTTATTCTAATGGATCTTGATGGAGATTTTAATTTAAAAGTGAACATTTTAATACTGGCAGTTCTAACAATTTTGGTATTAAAAACAAAAAAGAAATAAATAGACACAATTAAAAGAAGTTAACTTTGGAAGCTTGTGATTTCGGCAGGTTATATTATATTACATAGTACTGTGGCCAAATATCTTCTAATGTAGACCTAGGAGAGCAATTCTTCAGCCTTGTTTGGAATTTGGTTCCTGGAAATGCAATGTTCAGTTGAACAAATTGACCCAAGTCTAGTATTTATTCTATCAGTCTCTTTTGTTGAATCACTAAGTTACGGAGACATAAACAAAACAACACTGGTTGTCAAGCAGTGATGTGAGACAAATACAAAAACACATACACACAATATGCTTCTTTCAGTTTCCATTTCCAAAATTCACCCACAAGGTTTTGATCAGCCTAGGGCTACCACAGAAGACACTTGGCCAGAGTGTTATGCGGTGGGACTGAACCCAGAACCATGCAGTTGGGAAGCAAACTTATAACCACACAGCCACGTCTGCAATTAGGCATCTCTTATTCTTTGACAGAACTAATTATTTGTATTGCTGTTTGCAATAAGTTTTCTTGTGTTCTTCTGCTTCACGATATAGACCTAGACTATCCTAGGGGGAAGACCATGGCATTTTGGATAAAGAGTGTTGGCAATATCCAGCAATAAAAATAACATGCTATTTGAAAATAAATGAAGAGCAAATCTAGGCTCTTCATCATCATTATCAGTCATCATTGTCATCATCATCATCAACATCAGAGGAGGAGAAGAGGATGAGGAGGGCAAGGAGGAGGAGTAGAAACAAGGCCATATCAGTTAGAAAGATTGCATTAGATATATAAGCATATAATTGGATGATGATGATGATGATGATAATGATGATGATGATGATGATGATGATGATGGTCATCATCATCATCACCACCACCACCACCACCATCACCATCATCATCATCATCATCATCATCATCATCATTTTACATTCTCCTTCTGTTCTGGCATGGATTCGATGGATATACATATGTATGTATGTATATGGGTATGCAATATTAACAGATAGATACACAGATACAGACAGACAGACAGACAGATGTATAAGGGAAATATTGTAGAAGTTTGAAAAGGATTTCCTTGAACATGAAAGCATTGAGATCTTGCTTCAGAGGTGCTGTCATGAGAACCTCAATGAAAATATAGTGTTGGAAGTGTGAAATATGTGACCATGTAGTCCTTTCTAAGGTTGGGTATTTCAATTATCTGAAATCCCATGAAAGATCAGCTGCATGCAACATCTTTCCTCCAAGACTGGATGATCTAGAGTCTTAGTGTGTAGGTGAAAAAAAGTTTGCATGTCAATTTCGGCTGTGAAGAGATATATGGCAATTCAAAGAGATCACATCCTACAAAGTGATCCAATCAGTCTTAGTGGAAGTTACAACTTTCCTCCCTTCATCTGGCACCTATACTTTAAACCATGCAGATCTGCAAGAGACGGAATAGTCATCAGAAAATCACAGACAGAAAGTCAGAAATACCACTGACTATGAGGAAGCTCAGAGAGAGATGGCAATCACTTGTGAAGGTAGAGAAATCACCATGTGTGTATGCATGTAGGCAGGTAAGTTTGTAGGTAGGTAGGTAGGTATATAGGTAGGTAAGTAGCTAGGTAGGTAAAGAGATAGGTGTATGTATTCTAACCCAGTTAACACAGCGTCAAATCTTTTATTTTCTTAGTTCTAATGAACTGACACTTTCGACTGTATTTATTTTAACATATATATATATATACCTGCTCTATTTTCAGGTGGCATTTTGTTTATATTTTAT
>NC_068996.1:12680401-12681126 GCF_001194135.2 Octopus bimaculoides | reverse complement strand
TATATATATATATATATATATATATATTTTCACACATGCACATGCACTGTTTTCACATCTGTTTTTTCCTATAATGGATATGCTACAATGGGGTGTGGTAGACGAAGGGCAGAATGTTTTGTTGAAGTGATTATGTATACAGCTGAATGCTTTCCCTATGTAAAACCACTCAACAATAAAACAAGAATGAAACTAGCTTTTGATTTCATGTTTTTCTTTTTTTTTTCCTTAAACTTGTTTCTGTATTTTTTTTAGTTTACTTGTTTCATTCATTGGACTGTGACCATGCTGGGGCATTGAATTGACCATGCTAGGGCACCACCCTGGTACTTATTTTTATCTTTAACTTGTTTCAGTCATTAGACTGAGGTCATGCTGGGGCACCAGCATGAAGTGTTTTAACCAAACAAATCAAACCTAGTACTTAGTTTTGCCTTTTATTTTTTAATTGTTTTTAATCTTTAGACTGTGGCCATGCTGGTGTACCAACTTAAAAGGGTTTTAGTTGAAAGAAATTGACCCAGTACTCAGTTTTCTCACATCATTTACTATGGCCATACTGGGGCACTGCTGTATGTGTATGTGTGCATGTGTGTGAGTGTGTGTTTGTTCTCCACTATTGCTTAACAACCAGTGTTAGTTTGTTTACATCTCTATAACTTAGCAGTTTGGTATAAGCCTGGTACATATTCTATGTACCAGGCTCTAAAACAAAAAAAAAAAAA
>NC_068996.1:12673616-12680391 GCF_001194135.2 Octopus bimaculoides | reverse complement strand
AAAAAAAAAAAAAAAAAAATAGTAATAATAATAATTAAGTACTAGGATCAGTTCATTCAACTAAAACTCTTCAAAGTAGTGCCCCAGCATGGCCGCATTCAAACAAGTGAAACAAGTAAAAACGAAAAGATAAAAGATATTCTGTACTAATAGAAATAGAACCAACAGTTAGTTTCGATGTCAACGACCTTAAAACATAGTAGGAATGCATTAATTTCTTTCTGTTAGTGAGGCATAATTTTGTATGAATGTGTACAAGGAGGGAGGGCTCAAGAGAGCAGCATGTCAGAGAGAGAGAGGGGGAAAGACAGAAGGAGAGAGTGTTTGTATGGTAGAGAGAGAGAGATGAGGAGTACAGGTAGAGGAGCGCCAGAGAAGGAGAAGATACAGGCAGGCCGTTAGTATGTTAATGTATGTTACTTTGTAGTAAGAAGTACTGTGCCTTTATAGATCTGAGAGGAAGAGAAGAAGAGAGAAACAGAGAGAGAGAGAGAGTGAGTGAGGTGTATGTGTGTGTATATGCGTGTGGAGACGGAAATACATATATATGAGAGAGATGAGGGAGTTAATATTAACCCATATGAGAAAGAAAGGGTGAGATCTAGAAACTCAAGATGTCTACTATGAATGTATCAGAGAGAAGATTTATTTCAGAATGTATGTGTGTGTATGTGTATGCACACGTGTGTAGCATCATATCATCTTCATTTAACATCCATTTTCCATGTTGGCATGGATTAGATGGTTTGACAGGAACTGGCCAGCTGAAGAGCTGCCAAAGCTGCATGCTTGTTTCAGAATGGTTTTTATGGCTGGATGCCCTTCCTAATGTCAATCATATGTATATGATCCATACAACTCCCAATAAATGTGTTGAATGCCCTTCTTTTGTTTGTCTACTCAGACAGACAGATAGATATAGAGAGAGAGATAAACAGATGCATACATACAAACATACACCACACGCATATGATGGTGCACAAACACACACCACACACATATGATGGTGTTCTTACAGTTTCTGTCAACCAAATCTGCTCACAAAGCTTTGGTGGGGTCAGGGCTACTGTGGCAGACAGCTGCCCAGAGTGCCACACATGATTCTGAACCCAGAGCCATGTAATTGGAAAGTAAACTTCTAACCACACAGCCTCCTTAGACTTGGAGACACGTTGTGTTCTTGAGCAAAACACATCATTTCATGTGGCTTTAGTCCAATCAATTGGCAAAAATGAATAATCCTATGACAGACCAGCATTCCTATGGGCATTTAATCCTTTTGATATCCAAAACTTGGTCTTCAGATTCATCTGTACTATATTTCTGCTGACCAAGTGCTTTGCCAGACTATGAAGAACAAATAGAAGATGAAAGGAATAAACCACGCTTACCAAACATTATCGTATTATAGTGGAGACATCAATGCGGTAGAGGTGATGTTAGCAGCAACTGTGGCAGTAATAGCTTGCATACTAAATATGTGAACCTCAACCCTCAATCATCAATATCAATAAATAATAAATTGAAATCACATCTGTTGATGAACATGACAAATACCTTGTGAAAATATTACAAATAGGTGGAGGTATATAAAGCACAGAAAAATGAAATCATATAACATATATATATAAATATAAAATATATAGTTTTAGGGAAAATAACCAAGTTTCAAGAACTCATCGAAGAAAATCCACTATCACATATAGAAAAATTAATAATTAAAAGCACAATAAATGAGCATAATATAAAGCAAAGTAAATATCATAAGATAAATATAATAAATAATAATAATAATAATAATAATAATAATAATAATAATAATAATAATAATAATAATATATATATATATATCTGAGTGGTTGGCGTTAGGAAGGGCATCCAGCTGTAGAAACTCTGCCAAATTAGATTGGAGCCTGGTGTAGCCATCCGGTTGCACCAGTTCTCAGTCAAATCGTTCAACCCATGCTAGCATGGAAAGCGGACGTTAAACGATGATGATGATGATGATGATGATGATATTATATATATATCTTTCAAAACTTGTTAGCTGCTATCGCTTTCATCTGTTCATGGTGTTTCTTATTTCTTTATTGCCCACAGGGGGCTAAACATAGAGGGGACAAACAAAGACAGACAAAGGGATTAAGTCAATTATATCAATCCCAGTGCGCAACTGGTACTACGTAATGGCAGACGAAATACCACTAAGCATTTTGCTCGGCATGCTAACGTTTCTGCCAGCTCGCCACCCTTTCATGGTGTTCATCTGTTCATGGTGTTTCTTGAGCTTTTCCTGTTACAGAGTACAAGTGTTGAGCTTTTCCTGTTACAGAGTACAAGTGTTGAGCTTTTCCTGTTACAGAGTACAAGTGTTGAGCTTTTCCTGTTACGGAGTACAAGTGTTACAAGCACCTTGTCCTGGTGCTACTTGAATCTCCCTTAAGTAAGCGCTACTTACACCCTGACCAAGATACATGTCTTTGTGTTCATCCCTTACCACTGTTTGATAACCAGTGTTGGTTTGTTTATGGCCCCATAATTTGGCATTTCAGCAAAACTGATTGATAGAATAAGTGTCAGGCTTAAAAAAGATAATAAGCACTGGGATTAATTCATTTGGCTAAAACTCTTCAAGGCAGCATCGTAGCATGGCCACATATCAATTACTGAAACAAGATAAAAGATAAAAATAAGCACTTGGGCCGATCTGTTTGACTAAAGCCCTTGAATATGGTGGTGCTTCAGCATGGGCACAGTTCTATGACTGAAACAAATCAAAATATTGAAGTTAAGTACTGGTGTTGCTTTCTTAGACTAAAACCCTTCAGGGCAATGCCCCAGCATGGCCACAGTCCAATGAATGAAACAAGTAAACGATAAAAGATAATGAATGTTTGGTTTGATGTTTCTTATATTGTTTTAGTGTTTCTTCTGAGCTGCAAAGCAAGCTGAGCTATTCTGTTTCATGGTGATAATGTTTCATATTGGAAAGAGACTGCTTGATAAATGGCATGTGCTCTAACATGACATTTAATGAGCTGCAGCTGTTTTGAAGGCAAGTTGCTGAGGTGGCGGTATCAGCGATTGGTTATGTGCATGTTTATCTGTTATTTTCTTGAATAATAATTGTGTAGACCATATGTAAGAGTGAGTTGTGGATTATTGTATAGAATGTGCTGCTGTGTGCAGAAAACAACTGCAATAATAATGAAGAGGAGGAGGAAGAGGAGGGTTTCAAATTTTGGCACAAGGCCAGCAATTTTGGGGGGAAGGGCAAGTCAATTACATTGACCCCAGGACTTAACTGGTAGTTATTCTATTGACCCCTAAAGGAAGAAAGGTAAAGTCAACCTCGGCGAAATTTGAACTCAGAACACGAAGACAGATGACATGTCGCTAAGCATTTTGCCCAACATACTATTAATAATAATAATAATAATGATGATGGTCATAATAATCTGTTTTACTGAAGGCACAAGGCCTTTTTTTTTTTTTTTTTTTTTTTTTTTTTTCTGGTTGTGGGGAGACCAGTCGATTACATCAACCCAAGTGATTCACTGGTACTTAATTTATCGATCCCGAAAAGGATGAAAGCTAAGTTGACCTCAGGGGAATCTGAACTCAGAATGTAAAGACAAAAAGGTCACTAAGCATTTTGTCTAGCATACTAATGATTCTGCCAGCTCGCCACCTTAGATGATGATGGTGATGACGATGATGATGGTGGTGGTGATGATGATGATGATGATGGTGATGATGATGATGATGATGATGACGACGATGATGATGGTGGTGATGACGATGATGATGATGATAATAATAATAATAATAATAGTAGTAATAGTAATAGTAATAATAATAATTAATAATAATACTAATAAAATCTTTTATCTTTTACTTGTTTCAGTCATTAGACTGCAGCCATGCTGAGGCACCACCTTGAAGGGTTTTAGCAAAACAAATTAAACCCAGTACTTTTTTTTTTCAGCCTGGTGCTTATTCTATCAGTCTTTTATGCTAAACCACTAAGTTACAGAGATGTAAACAAACCAACACCAGATGTCAAGTAGTGGTGAGACAAACACAAATGCACGCACACACACACACACACATATACTTCTTTCAGCTTCTTTAGTCAGCCTGAGGTTATAGTGCCATGTAATAAGATTGAACCTGGAATCAAGATGTTGTGAAGCAAACAACTTCTTAATACACTGCCACACTTGCAGTTAAAATAACATAGATAGATGATGATGATTACATATACATATATATATAGATATATATTTCCAGATTTGTGGAAATATGCATAGAATAATATATCAGTTAAATAAAGTTACATGGTCTGGTTTTCCCGTTTTTTATTATTGTATTTTAAAAAGATTTTTTACAATGTTAAAGTGAGTTAAACATAAAAAAAAAATATTTAGTAATGTTCATGAAGTTCAATTAGTGCTTTCATACATTCGTAGTAGTCATTAGATTTCAAAATGTATTTAACTGAGAGTTGAGTTCTTGACAACTGTAGTAAAATGATTGACTTCTTCCTTTTTAGAAGGCTCTGACAAGCTGAATTTTTTGAATACGGTTTTAACCAATCAGCATGCAGCTTAAACATCACAGTTTGTTGGGTGCACTATTATTACTAGCATAGATTCCGCCATTAATTTAACCAATCAGCTTGCAGTTTACCAGTGATGGTTTTGGCGATGAGCAAACTTAGTTGGTTTCGATCATTTTTATTTCAACTGGTGGGAGTTTTCAGTAATTTTTTTATATTCATATGTTAAAGATATTTTTTAATCCACATCATTAACTGGTTGTTATATTATTGTTCTTATTTCCGTTCAAGACAGGTTTGAACATTTTAATAAACCTTTTTTCTTTTATCTTTCTTCCAACCTCAGTTGAGTCATGTAGTTTGTGGAAAGGAAAAATTTGAAACATTTTCTGACCACATGTTTCTATTTGTTCACTCAATGGAATTTGGCGAACATTAGTGTTCCAGATATGTTGTCTGTGAACTTGTAAGCATTCCAATAATGCATTCCCTGTCTCGCTAATGTATAGTTCCTCAAAACAAAACCATATTAAAAAAATCCAGCTTGTCAGAGCCTTCTAAAAGCTACAAAAAGGAAGAAATCATTCATTTTATTACAGTTGTCAAGAAATAAACTCAACTGTCAGTCAATACATTTTGAAATCTGATGATTACTATGAATGTCTGAAAGTGCTAACTGAATTTCATGAACATTACTAAATATTTTTTTTAATGTTTAACACACTTCAATAGTGTAAAAAATTATTTTCAATACAAAAATAAAAAACATGAAAACCAGACTGTGTTTTAATTTTATTCAACTGATATCATCATCATTGTTTAAGGTCCATTTTCCCTGCTGGCATGGGTTGAACAGTTTGACTGAGGTCTGGAAAGCCAGTAGCTGCACCAGGATCCAATCCAATCTGGCAAGGTTTCTACAGCTGGATGCCCTTCCTAATGCCAACTACTCCGAGAGTGTCATAAGTGCTTTTTACATGCCACCGGCACAGGATCCAGTCAGGCAACACTGGCATCAATTACATTCGGATAGTGCATTTTATGTGCCACTGGCACCCCTGCCAGTCAGAGGGCACTGGCAGCCACTACATTCAGATGGTACTTTTTACGTGCCACCAGCACAGGAGCCAGACAGGCAGCCCTGGCATCGATCACATTTGGAGAGTGCTTTTTTTTCATGTGCCACCGGCATGGGAGCCAGTCAAGGGGCACTGGTATCAGCCATGTTTCGATGGTGCTTTTTGTGCTACCAACACAAGAGCCACTCAGGTAGACCTGGCATCAACCACGTTTCGATGGTGCTTTTTACATGCTACCGGCACAGGAGCCAGTGAGAATTGAATTTGGTTTTACTTGACTGAACAGGTCTTCTCAAACATATCATATCACTCAACACATCAACGGTACTTTTAAATGAGCTGGATATGCAACAATGGCATCAGCCATGGCCACAATCTCACCACCTCATCCCATGTCTTCCGAGGTCCACCTCTTCCACAGTTAGGGTGTGGCACTTCCTCACACAGCTGTCCTCATCTATACGTAACATACAACCATACTGTGCAGCTGTCTCTCTTGCGCACCACATTTGATGCTTCTTATGCCCAACTTTTCTCTCAGGCCACTTGCACTTTGTCATATATGCACACTGACATTACATATCCAGCGCATCATACTAGCTTCATTTCTTTCAAGCCTACGTATGTCCTCAGCAGCCATGGCCCATGTTTCATTGCCGTGTAGCAAGGCAGTTCGCACACATGCATCATACAGTCTACCTTTCATCCTGTGCAAGAGGTTCTTAGTTGCCAGCAGAGGTAGGATCTCCCTAAACTTTTCCCAGGCTATTCTTATTCTAGCCACTACACTCTTAGAACAACCACCCCCACTAAAGACTTGGTCATGTAGATAGCAGATGCTATCAACAACTAGTTTTTCCCCCTGGAATATGATGGAATCTGTTTTTTGTACATCTTCAGTGTTTATTGCCTCTCTGCATCTGCCACACACAAGCACTATCTTCCCGGTTGACCTTTCTTTGATATAGCTGCACGTTTTATGTGTCCATAGCTTACACCAGGTACATCATATGGAGATTCTACCCATGCCTTTTCTACAGATTGAGCAGGATCATCTATCTGAGGGGGTTTGCAATTTGTTAGCCTTCCTACTTACTAAGACTTACATATATATATATATATATATATATATATA
>NC_068996.1:12670494-12673354 GCF_001194135.2 Octopus bimaculoides | reverse complement strand
AAAAAACCCAAAGAAAACATAATGAATTGATCGAACAAAATCAAATTTAAAACTATACCATTTTCGGTTAAATACGAAATCTTCTCTGTTTTGAAAAATTATATAACAAACTACTAGCGTTCTACATCAGATTCACGTTTGGCCGTACAGCTTTTTTATGTTGTTTTCACTGTCGAATTTTTCCTGTCTTGGTTTACGTTTGCCACCTTGGAATCCTCTGTTTAGTGGGTTGATCCACTACTCAGGAAGAGACTATTCTAGAGGCAGCTGATGAATAATTCCAAGTGGCTTTCTGTTTTCCGATGTGTTCGTTCCGTTGTCTGTAGTTCATTGTTCTAACGTCCTGTACCCTGATATGCATCTACATACACATGTAGATGTAAGTATGTACATATATGTGTGTTTTATACATGCATATATATTCCTTGTATTATATATATATATATATATATATATATATATACCCTTTGAGTGATCAGACCTGACCTGGGGCTAAACAAGCACCAAGACCAACAGCAATAACAACAGCAGCAACAATTCAAATAAAGAATATTCTTTTTTGTATACAACAGGATTTGTATTCTTCTTACACGCAACCTAACTTTCCCAATTAAGCACAAAGTTCTAAACACGTTCGCAAATGGTTTTTCCATTTTCTCAGTAAACAACATAAATAAATATTACTGAATAGGATTTCTTTAAAAATCACAGTTTAAAAAAAATTGTTTTTATTTATTTCATAGTATTTTTGTCTTTATTAGTGCGATTTACTATGGTTAAGAAAACCTGCTTAGCTAAGTAAAAATTGAGGCCATCATGTCATGACCACATCCGCTGCAAACAATCTGTCTCCGAGAAACTTCTCTCCCCAACAACCCACCTTCCTAACATCTCCCTCTCTTCCCTCCACCCATATTCCCCACTTGCTGCACTCTTCTCCTTTCCATCCCCCACTCTCTCTTTGCACCCTTGCAAACCTACCAGCACGTTATTTGTCCTTTTTTGATCTCTTCTGCACAGCATAACCTCCTAACACCTCCTCTCTCTATTTGTGTCCACTCACTATATTCCTCCTCCCCCACCTCCCATTCTCCTTTCACATTCTCACAAACTCACCCACCCACTCGTCCAATCCCATACCTGGTTCCACTTCACTTATTTACACCTCCCTATAACTTAAGTGCAGCCCTGTCATATCTCTCTCTCTAGCTGGAGTACCCTTACATCTTCTCTACAGCAAGACACCTATTTCTTATTTCTTTATTGCCCACAAGGGGCTAAACATAGAGGGGGAAAACAAGTACAGAAAAAGGGATTAAGTCGATTACATCGACCCCAGTGCATAACTGGAACTTAATTTATCGACCCCCGAAAGGATGAAAAGCAAAGTCGACCTCAGCGGAATTTAAACTCAGAACGTAACAGCAGATAAAATACCGCTAAGCATTTCTCCCAGCATGCTAACATTTCTGTCAGCTCGCCACACACATACACCTCAGTCGAGCGGTCATTTTGCAAGTCAGTTGGTAACCTCACTGTTGCTGGTGCCATGTAAAAAAACATCTAGTGCACTCAGTAAAGTGGTTGGCATTAGAAAGGGCATCAAACTGTAGAAACCATGCCAATACAGACAATAGAGCTTGGCACAGTCTTCTGACATGACAGCTCTTGTCAAACTGTCCAAACCCTGCCAACATGTGAAACAGATGTTAGATGATGATGGTGATGATAATGGTATGTTTTTCAGAAATCAAAACAAAAAAAAATCAAAGTAAAAGAGAAAAAAGATTGAATGAAAAACAACTGGAGAAGTTCATTTGCAGACATGTATATGTTTATATGTGTGTATGTTTATACAAACACACACATCTCAAAAATAGACTCCCCTCATTATACTGTTTCTTTCTATTCAGATGCTACCTGAAATTCAAATTTGTTGATATATGTATTTTTCATTTTAGATTGGAGTATATGAATTGTTTTTAGCTTTGCTACTAACACAAGAAGCAAAAGAGTTGTCTGATTTCCAGAGGGTGAATCTGAGGGTGGACTTAGCTAGTGTAAGACTGCACAAAACCTTGGGATTCTTCTTGCCTACAGTCAACAAAATGATTGTATAATTCACCAGCAAAAGAAAGGAATCAACAGCACTCTGTTCGGGGTTGACTTGGGCTCCCTAACAGATGTGTTCAGGCAGTCAAGTGGTTTCTTGAGAATAATCCTTATTATATAAGGCAGTTGATGATGTAGAGTAATTCCATATGAGTTGGAGTACTTCTGGGCAGCATCTCCATCAACTTGGCTACTATGACAAGAGCAGTTAGAAGGAAAAACCTTCTTTTTGACCATCAAACATCCAAAGAAGAAAGGAGAGAAAATGATAGTGTCTGTATACTTTACAGACATTTGTTTGCACATATATATATATGTGGTTGGCGTTAGGAAGGGCATCCAGCTGTAGAAACTCTGCCAAATTAGATTGGAGCTTGGTGTAGCCATCCGGTTGCACCAGTCCTCAGTCAAATCGTCCAACCCATGCTAGCATGGAAAGCGGACGTTAAACGATGATGATGATATATATATATATGTATTTATATATGTATGTATATGTATAGGTGAGGCTATAGGCACAGGTGTGGATAGGGACAAACATAGCTATGTGATTGAAGAGCATGCTTCTCAGCCATGTGGCTTCAGGTTCAACACCTTGAGCAATTGTCTTATATAACCGTGAGATGATCAAAGCCTTGTGAGTGCATTTGATAGACAGAAACTGAAAGAATCCTGCTGTATATATAAATATATATGTAAATGTATGTATGCATGCATATATATATATATATATATATATATATATATA
>NC_068996.1:12669441-12670172 GCF_001194135.2 Octopus bimaculoides | reverse complement strand
ATATATACATATATATATATACACACACACACAAACACATGCATGTGTGTGTGTGTGTTGTGTAGTATATTGTGTGCGTACAATTAGATGACTGACTGCTATGGTTAAATATAGAGCTAAACAGATCATCATCATCCAGTCTGCTTCCAGTAAAGTGGTTAAGCTACTACTATACTTGGTAGTATTACTAGTTGTGATATAAGGAACAAATATAGGATAAATTACGATAATCACAGGTTTATATCATTTCTTGTCTAAATCCGTTTCACCGATGTTGTTGTTTGGAACTCTGCATTAGACGTTCAAAGTGCAATTGGATGCTTAACAACAGCGATTCATCAGGGATCACTTTATTGCATTATATTACAAAGAACTAATGACCGGAGCTACATAGACGGTGAAACAGTTTATAAGTCAATTAACCATACATATTATATACTCGTTTTTCACTTCAGCTTCATTATTATTATTACTATTATTATTATTATTATTATTATTATTATTATTATTATTATTATTATTATTATTATTATCATTATCATTATTCTAGTGTCCTTTGTCTGAAATCTTTTTGTCACACAACCTGTGGCCTCTTCAATGACTCTGGACAGAACAGGAGGAGACATGTGATGGAGAGTCACAGAAGAAGTCACAAGATGTGTCATGAAATGTTTCAAACAAAAGGACTCTAAAATAAGAGTAATGACAAAGCTGAAGTGAAGAACATTTTA
>NC_068996.1:12667401-12669173 GCF_001194135.2 Octopus bimaculoides | reverse complement strand
CGTGGGGGGAGAGGGACGTGGGGGAGAGAGACATGGGGAGAGAGGGACGTGGGGAGAGAGGGACGTGGGGAGAGAGGGACATGAGGAGAGAGGGAAATGAGACAAGATTGTAATTAAAGAAAGGAGACAACTACAAAACAGGACAACTATATAAAGGAGTGAGAAAAAGATATTTAAACAAAATAAAAAGAAAATGAATAAATAGAGAAAGAAAGAAAAGAAAGCATGTCAAAATGAGGGACGGAGGGTGTTGTAAGAAATTGTGGAAAAAAGGAGTGTTTTCAAATGGTCAGCATATTAAAATATCTGTTGAAACCCATAACAATTTGAAAATAAATATAAAAATAAATATATGAAAGATAAAATGGTATGTTAGTGAATAGGTGCAAGTTTGGCTGTGTAGCAAGATGTTTGCTAACCAACCACATTGTTCTGGGTTCAGTCCCACTGTGTGGCACCTTGAGCAAGTGTCTTCTACTATAGCCTCAGGCCAACCAAAGCCTGTGAATGAATCTAGTAGAGAGAAATTGAAAAAGTCTACAAAATGTATGTGTGTGTGTGTGTCCATGTGCATGTGTCTGTTTGTCCCTCACCACCACTTGACAACCAATGTTGGTGTGTGTCTATGTACCTGTAACTTTGTGGTTTGGTAAAAGAGACTGATAGAACAAGTACCAGACTTAAAATAAGTACCGGGGTCAATTCATTTGACTAAAAGTTCTTCAAGGTGGTACCTTAGTATAGCCATAATCTAATAACTGAAACAGGTAAAAGATAAGATGTGTGTGTGTGTGAATACATATTTGTGTGTCTTTGCGTTTGTCTACCACTACTGCCGCTTGACAACCTGTACTGGTTTGTTTACATCCCTGTAACTTAGCAGTTTGGCAAAAAAAGGCCAATAAAGTAAGTACTGGAGTTGATTTATTTGGCTAAGCACATCAACGCAGTGCTTCAAAACAGTAGCAGTCTAATGACTGGAATGAGTAACAATATAACTGAACTTCCTCCTCTCTTAGACTCTCATCTTGCCTACCTTAACCTTATACTTCTCAGAGTCTACCATCATAGATCTTACTGTACACTGTAGTTGATTTGCATCATATCAATCAGCTATGACTTCTCGAACTTCCTGAACTTTTCAAACTTTTGGCTCCTCTCATCCTTTTCTGTTAAAGAGCAAAGGCTCGAAACATCAAAGACTTTTCCATTTTTCCCAAGTGTCAAACTAATACACCTGCTTGTTGTTCCCTCAGCTGTCTTTGTCGTATGTTTACTGTATATTTGAACCATATAATATATATATATATAAACATATATGTATATATACAAATTTATAAAGTGGTGGTGTGTTATCAAATTAATGTAACAGTCCCATGAAAGGGAATAATACTACTGCTATTTAGCCCTAAGAAGCACCGCTTCCTGTTGGCCTTGATACATTTCCTGTGTTTTTATGTTTACAAAGGGGAGATAAGCACCTCCACCCAGCAGAGCCAGCATCCAGAGACTAGTTTCTGAGTCATTGCTCGTCATCAGTCCGGAGTGGCATGGCTTGCTAGCTGTCGATGCCTCTCTGCCTCTGTAAACATATAATAATTCAAGTGCAACACATTCACTGATTTCGAGAACAGAAATAATGTATATTTTAATATATATATATATATATATATATATATATATATAATGTATTATTTATTTATAGATATATACATATATATATATACATATATATATATATATATATATAAACAATATATGAGTATATGCAT
>NC_068996.1:12661620-12665065 GCF_001194135.2 Octopus bimaculoides | reverse complement strand
ATATATATATATATATATATATATATATATATATATATACACTTACATGTACACAGACACACACACACATAGATATATGTATGTATCCATCTATCTTTCTCTTTATATGTCTGTGAGTGTGTGTGTGTGTATGTGTGTATAAACAATTGAAAACATAATTAACCAGACAATTGAATGAATGAATGAATGTGTGTGCGTGTGTGTGCGCATGTGCATATACATATGTATGTGGAGAGAGAAAGAGAGAAAGAAAGAGAGAGGGGGAGAGAGAAAGCAGAGAGAGAGAGAGAGAGAGAGAGAGAGACAAGTCGCTCTATTTGTAGAGGTGTTGGTAGGTCAAGGTTGCCTTATTGATTAGTTTGACTAAATGCTGATTTTTATCCAAGCTATAAATAGCAACAGCTCTATCATATGTATGTATATGTGTGCATGAGTGTGTACACGTTTGTGTGTGTGTGTGTGTGTATGTGTACATATACATGCATATGTCCATGGTATGAGTTTAAACTGCAACCAGTAGTGGGGCTGGAGTTCCAAGGCTTTGAAGAATGTGGAACAGCCTGTTTAGCCACAATCGTTCTCAGGTCTCCTCTGACCCGAAATAACAGCACTTGTTAGGGTCCCAGCTCTCCCTCAATATATACATACATACATATATATATATATATATATATATATATATATACACATAGACATATGTGTGCATGTGTGTGTTTAGGTGCAGGTGTGGCTGTGTGGTTAGAAGCTTGCTTCCCAACCACATAGTTCTGGGTTCAATCCTACTGCATGGCAGAGGGCCAAGTGTTCTAGTACAGCCTCAGAATGACCAAAGTCCTGTGAGTGCATTTGGTAGATGGAAACTGAAAGAAGTCCATCCTATATATATATATATATATATATATATATACACATATATATATATATGTATGTATGTTTTTATCCATGTGTGTGTGTCTCTGTGTCTGTGTTTACCCCTGACCACCACTTGACAGCTGATGTTGGTGTTTTTACATCGCTGTAACATAGCAGTTCAGCAAAAGAAAACTGACAGAATAAGTACTCGGCGTTAAAAAAAAATAAAATAAATCGTGGGTTTGATTTGTTCCACCAAAAACCATTCACGGAACTGCTCCAGTATGACTGCAGTCAAATGACTGAAACAAGAAGATATATATATATCATCATCATCGTCATCATCGTTTAACGTCCGCTTTCCATGCTAGCATGGGTTGGACGATTTGACTGAGGACTGGTGAAACCGGATGGCAACACCAGGCTATATATATATGTATATATATGTATATATATATATATATATATATATATATATATATATATATATATATATATATATATATATATATATTAGATATCCGTAAGTGTGTACATGTCACAAATCAAAACTCCACAACAGGATGTATTTTTGAGGAGTGTGGAACCATCTCTTACTATTGTCCCAAGTCTACTTTGACCCGGCATTGTTGCACCTGTCAGGGTCACAATTGTGGGTTGACTAGCATAGGTGATGACATTCCATTTCAGCATGGGAATGCAGAAATACCTTTTGTTGGTATCCGGCATGCAGTAAAACCACTGAGAGTGAGGGGAGCCCTAACTGCTGTCACGGCATTCTTCTAGATAAGAACACTCTGATGTAAAACCTGTTCTTTCATGTGATTACTAGTTATCTCACTTCGGCTTGTAACTAGGTACTAATCACAAGAGACTCAGAGACTGGTACTCGTGTCGTACAAGCGTTTATCACTATAATCCAATGATATACAGATTTCTCTTTCTGGTTCCCTTCATTTGTCCTCCCATCAACTGAAAGTCTTTTGGCGATGTATGCAGGTCATGTATGCAGACCAAACTAGTTGGAAGTGCACAATTTGTTACAACGTGTGTCTGTTGTTTATGCTTCAAACCATGCTGACCTGTAATGGAGACAGAGTAGTCACCTGAGATGTCATGGATGGAAAGTCAGAAGTGCTATAGGCAATGAGGAAGCACAAGGAGATGATGATCATCTATAAAGACGGAGCAATTATCATTTATGTGGATCTGTGTGGGCATACGTGTGTGTGTGTCCACTCTGTATATCCCCTTTATAAGGATACCTACAAATTTAATGACAATACTTCCCCACCCTGTTAATTTGTAATATTTTGTTGTGGCCCTCTTTCTATACATGGTAAGAAATTCTGTATGCAAGGACAGACTATATACACAAAATATTACTTTTATCCTTCACTTAATTCAATCACTGAACTGTGGCCAGCCATGCAAAGGCACTGCCTTGAAGGTTTTAGTCAAACGAATCAACCCCCACCATATCTTTTTTATTTTTTCAAAGCCTGGTACTTATTTAATCAGTCTCTTATCCCAAACCATTAAATTAGAGGGATGTAAACAAACCAACACCAATTGTCAAGCAGTGATGGGAGACAAATATAGATACACACATATATGCAAATATATATATATATATATATATATATATATACTCACACACACACATATATACACTCATACACATATATATGCATATACAAACACACACCATACACACACCACACACACACACATACACACACACACACTCTGCTGAATGGTTGGTGTTAGGAAGGGCATCCAGCTATAAAAACCCTACCAAAACAGACACAGAAGCCTGGTGCAGGTTCCTGTCAAACCATCCAACCCATGCTAGCATAGAAGGCAGATGTTAAATGATGATGATGATGATGATGATCTTTAGCTTTTACTTGTTTCAGTCACTTGACTGCAGCCGAACATGGTGGGACACTGCCTTGAAGATTTTTTTTTAATTTCATCTGCCAAATCTACTCCACAAGGCTTCAGTCAGCCCAGGGCTTTAATAGAAGACAGTTGGCCAAGGTGCCAAGTAGTGGGACTGAACCCAGAACCATATAGTCACAGCCACACCTAATTGTTTTACCGTATTATCTCTTTCCAAAAATAATGTACAGCAATACACACCCAGCCGGTTCCACATAGACAGAAATATTTCCTGATGAAAAATCATGAGTGTACATGTGTGTATGAGTGTCTGTTGTGTTTTTGTCTGTACGAAAATGTACGTTCATTAATGCTGTCTGAAATTGTCTGATTATACTTTTATCGACTAACAATGAAGGCAAATTTGACATGTAATTTTTATTGCATCTCAATTGCCGTAATGCTAAATTAACCAATCAGCTGCCAATCACAGCAAATGTAAGTTTAGCTACATATTCACCGATAGAGGCATGGTTAGGTCTGCCAATTGCTGGAAAGCATTTTTTTAGGGCAGGGGCAACTTGGGTAAGTGTCTTTTACTATAACGCATGTCCAACTAAAACCTTGTGAGTGGGTTTGGTAGACGGAAATTGAAAGAAACCCATCATATGTATATATATATATATATATATATATATATATATATATA
>NC_068996.1:12658664-12661150 GCF_001194135.2 Octopus bimaculoides | reverse complement strand
ATATATATATATAATATATATATATATATATACTATTTACTCTTTTACTTGTTTCAGTAATTTGACAGTGGCGAAGCTGGAGCACCGACTTTTTAGTCAAGCAAAAAGAGTATACTTATGTATATATAATGTACATGATGACCAAGGGGCACCTGATGTTGTTGTTGTTGGTGTTAGGTGGAGTGGGGGTGCAATCATACACATAACATTTGTACCAAAGAGTGTAGGTCAATTGCCAGCCTGAAAAGTCACATCCATGCTGCTCCCACACGAGACCAACTCCAAAATGCTTCAAACAATAGCTATACTCAAATACGTGGAAACAACCATCATGTGCATATAAACATCCCTAACTTCATTGCATTAAGAAGCGGGAACCAAGGTGTAGAAATATAAACACCCAATAGAGACACCTGAAAGATCACAAACTCATAACTAAATGAGATTAAACTAGCACACTGTCAAGTTTACAGTATAACAGGTTTGACCATAAAGCTGCGTCTTCTCTTGTCAAACAGTCTTTCCTGTTTGCTTCAAGATACACAGCTTATAATATCGAATGAATAACAATGGTAAATACTTAAAAATGTCTTTTCCTATACATTCAACAAACATGAAATTGCTGAATGGGAGAGTAAAATAACCCAAAATTATTTACTTTACAGTAAAATAGTATTTCTGAATTTTGATAAGCTTTACTCAATATTTGCATTACTGCTCTAGTTTTAGTACTGAGAACTTTGTAATCATTATAGCTTGTTTGTATATCTGTAAAATATTATTATTACCTCTGCTTTAGTAAAGGCAGAGGTATTTTTTTTCAGTTGTGTTTGTTTGTCCGTGGACAAGATATCTCAAGAACTGCTGGATGGATTCAGATGAAACTTTCAAGGATGTTTGACCTCATGACTGGCACAAATTGATTAGATTTTGGGACCGATTTGGTACCGGACAAGGATTCTGGATTATTTTTCCGGTGTTTTTTTTACTCAATTTTGAGAGCAGTCAGGTTCATTTTTTGTATTCTCATTTGTGAAAGCAGTTGAGTTTATTTAAGATATTCTCGTTTTAAAAATCATCTCTGGTTAATCATTGAGAGGACGTTGGTGCTGCCTTGGCAGAGGTTTACACTCTCTGAGTGCTTTTGTTCTCTTGTTATTATTATTATTATTATTATTGTTATTATTATTATTATTATTATTATCATTATCAAGGAGGTGAGCTGGTAGAATTGTTAGCAGGCCAGACAAAATGCTCAGCAGCATTTGTCTTTATGTTCTGAGTTCAAATTCTGCTGAGGTTGACTTTGCCTTTCATCCTTTCAGGAACAATTAAATAAGTACAAGTTACACACTGGGGTTGATGTAATCAACTTACCCTACCCCAAAAATTTCAGGCCTTATGCCTATAGTAGAAAGGACTATTGTTATTATTATTATTATGATTATTATTACTATTGCTACAGGCTGGCAGGACTGTTAGCTTGCTGAGCAAAATGCTTAGTGACATATAGTCCATCTGAGTTCAAATTCCATCAAGGCTGACTTTGGCTTTCATCATTTTGGGGTCAATAAAATAAGTACCAGTTAAGTACTAGAGTCGATGTAATTGACTGGCCACCTCCCCTGAAATCTCAGGCATTGGGCCTATAGTAGAAAGGATTATTTTTATTATCATTATTATTATTAGGATTGGGTAAGAGCGCAGTGCATGCTATCTAAGAGATGCTGGGGTACAAATATACAAAGGCCAATATATCCATTATGATTACCCACCTGATAAGGGTACACCAGGCACATACATCACAACCATATATGTGTGACATGGTCAGCTCATATCAAGATAAACATGCCTATAAATAATCCTTTCTGTTGAAGAGTGTAGGCTCAAAATGTAAAAGACTTATCCATTCTTCCCGAGCATTAAAATAATACACCTGATTGTTGTTCTTACAACTGTCTTTGTCTTTTGTTTTCTGTAAATTTGAACTGTATATATATATATATATATATATATATATATATATATATATATATATATATATATATATATATATATATATCCTCTTTTACTTGTTTCAGTCATTTGACTGTGGCCATGCTGGAGCACTTCCTTAAGTCGAACAAATTGACCCCAGGACTTATTCTTTGTAAGCTTAGTACTTATTCTATCCATCTCTTTTGCACAACTGCTAAGTTACAGGGACGTAAACACACCAACATTCGTTATCAAGCAATGGGGGGGGGGAACAAACGCAGACACACAAATATATACATACACACACACACACACATATATATACACACAACAGGCTTCTTTCAGTTTCTGTCTACCAAATCCACTCACAAAGCTTTGGTTGGCCCGAGGCTATAGTAGAAGACACTTGCTCAAGGTGCTGCTAAGTGGGACTGAACCTGGAACCATGTGGTTGGGAAGCAAGCTTCTTACCACACAGCAATGCCTGTGCCTATAGCCACACCTGCGCA
>NC_068996.1:12657054-12658654 GCF_001194135.2 Octopus bimaculoides | reverse complement strand
AGCAATGCCTGTGCCTATAGCCACACCTGCGCATGTGTATGTATGTATGTATGTATGTATGCATGCATGTATATATATTTGTATATGTGTGTGTATATAACCTTAGTCAGTATGCAATTTTACAGTAATCTCGTTCTAGCCCTTTCCCCACCTTCACCTTACTGTCTAAAACTGATTTGTTTTTATCATACAAATTGTTTCGTTTTAAACTGCCCATGATTAAAAATGAAACCTGCCATTATAATTTTATGCAAGAACTTTTTCTTAAGACATGTTCCAAACAACAACATTTGTTGATAATGACAAAGTTCATTATTTTATGAAATATTTCTAAATTAATGATTAATTTCAAAATCAATTGAAAGAGACAAGCATTGAATTTCATTTGAAATTTAGTCACGAAAGGGTTAAACTTTAAGAGTTTTATTAATAATTTAAAAATATGTGATGAATAAAAGAAGCTGAATAGGAGAACTTTACACCGTAAAATAAAACAAAATAATTATTAGTGACAGAAGAAATGTTAATATGAAAAGACGATCTTCATATCCAACTTAATGTGGATGTTGTGTTAGAATACAGAATACTGCGTTACTTACCACGAGAGGACCTCTCGTGTGGATGCATGTTGCATAAAAGCACACGTTTATATTGTTGACAGACGTGACTTGTCACTTACAAGCACTAGGAGGGAGTGCCAGGTCATGTAATTTCAATGTTATGCATGACAACAGAAGGAGAAGCATTAGAACCAATATGCAATCTTTATATCCAAATTAATCTGCTTGTTTTGTTTGAGCACTAATACTACAACCCATGGCAGACAGTCCTCTTATTTGGCCCTTTCATTTGTTTTAATCATTTGACTGTGTCCATACTGAAGGCTTTTCACTTGAACAAATTGACCCCAAGACTTTTTTTTTTGTAAGCCTAGTACTTATTCTATCAGTGTCTTTTGCCAAACTGCTAAGTAACAGGGACATAAACACACCAACGACTGGTGGAGGGGGACAAAAAGAGATACAAACACACACACAATATGTACAATGGGCTTTTTTTTAGTCTCGATCAACCAAATTCACTCACAACACTTTGGTCAGCCTGATGCTATAGAAGACATTAGCCCAAGGTGTCATGCAGTAAGACTAAACCTGGAGTCATGTGGAAGGGAAGCAAGCATCTTACCACACAGCCACGCCTGCATCTATGTGTGCTTTTATGCACCATGTTTCCATATGAGAGAACCTGTCAAGGCGAATGCCAGTTTTAGGCAATCTAAAAAAACATCCACATCAAGTTGGGTATAAAACAAAACTCAAAACCAGTTGGATGAAGATGGTGAGAACTTGTCAGTGCATGTGAGGTGAAATAAACATTGAAAAGTGCTTTGTCCCGTGCAGAAAGTGCGGGAGCAACTCAGAGGTTTTTCAAGTTCTTCTAACTTCATTGCAATGTCGGAAACCTTTCATTATCATCAGTAGGTATCTCAGAGTAACAAATATTTCACCTTTTAGTCTGCATGCTTCTCCTGAGTAGGGCAGGGATGACTGAACTAGTTTTCACTCAAATATATATATATATATATATATATATATATATA
>NC_068996.1:12653117-12656919 GCF_001194135.2 Octopus bimaculoides | reverse complement strand
AAAACTATTTATCATCATAAATATACAGGGATTAGCAATTGAGTTGCTTCTCCAACATACTGAAAATTTAGAAATAGCAGTCAAAGAACTGTAGTTTAGAATCAGTAGTTCTTTGACTGCTATTTCTAAATTTTCAGTATGTTGGAGAAGCAACTCAATTGCTAATCCCTGTATATTTATGATTATATATATATATATATAGTCAATTCAAATAAACAATTAATTTAGATAAACGAGTAAAAATTAATGAAGAGGACATGCACAATAAACATATTAACTTGATGCATGGTGAAAAGAGAGAGTTTGATGTTTCAAGCATAACCCTTCGTTGGAAAGAAGGAAAAGAAATTCCCAACAGCACACGTGTAGTTACATTGCTGTGTGTGTGTGTGTGTGTGTGATGTATGTATATACACAGTTGGGTTCTTTCAGTATCCATCTACCAAAACCACTTAGAAGACACTGATCAGCATGAGGCAATAGTTGAAGACATTTGCCCAAGATGCCAAGAGTGGGATTGAATCCAGAACCATCTGTTGGAAAACAAAACTTCTTTTCACATAGCCATGCCTCCACTTACTTCTATGCTTCTTCAAAAAAAGATCCATTTCCACATGAAAAAAAAAACCAAGAAAAAAAAATCCCCGCACACAACAACTTCTGGATCAGTACTGATCAATACTGATGGTAAGAAATAAAGGAAACCGGTTTTTGGATCAGTGACAAACCATGGAAAATAGATAGAGTCAGAATCAATCCAAAGTTGGAGCACTGACAGCCAATGAACAAGCATAGATTTAAAAGAAGAGCATTATATTCAATATACACATACATACACGTGTGTATGTGTGTGTGTGTGTGTGTGTGTGTGTGTGTGTGTGTGTGTGTGTGTATATACGACCTCTCACATGATTGAATGACCAATCCCAACCAGTCAGGATTCACAGTAAGCGTTGTACTTTCCATCTGTTTAATTACTGAATATAAAACATAGTCTACTTGGGTGATTTTTCTGAGTTGCCATCTCATCATTGTATGCCAATCCATCACAAGGTTACCTATTTTACAGTGGAGTGGACTGGAGTAACGTGATATGAGGTGCTTTACCCATGAACACAATGCACAATGGAAATGAAATTGAAAGCACGATCTTGTGATTGTCAGTGCAGCACACTAACCACTAGGCCATGTGCCTTTGTGTGTGTGCGTGTGTTATGTATGTATTCTATACATTTCCGTGGAGGCGCAATGGCCCAGTGGTTAGGGCAGCAGACTCACAATCATAGGATCGCGGTTTCGATTCCCAGACCGGGCGTTGTGAGTGTTTATTGAGCGAAAACACCTAAAGCTCCATGAGGCTCCAGCAGGGGATGGTGGTGAACCCTGCTGTACTCTTCCACCACAACTTTCTCTCACTCTTACTTCCTGTTTCTGTTGTGCCTGTAATTGAAAGGGTCAGCCTTGTCACACTGTATCACTCTGAATATCCCCGAGAACTACGTTAAGGGTACACATGTCTGTGGAGTGCTCAGTCACTTGCACGTTAATTTCAAGATCAAGCTGTTCCATTGATCGGATCAACTAGAACCCTCGACATCGTAAGTGACGGAGTGCCAACAACAAATATATATACATTTCACTTAGGCATTGCAAGACTAATAACCTGGTGTAGAACACAACATACAAATGCTTCAGAAGAAATAATTGAGTGCAGAGCAGCAATGAGAAAATGGAACAAAAAAGGAATAAATGATTATCTTATGAACTTCATTAACTTACAGTTGTTTCTGCCACAAGTGGCAATGGACTCATCTTAGAGCTTCATTGGGGCTTTGAATATGAAGCTGCAACGTCCACTGTCTCTTATAGCAGAAACAGGTGTAAGCTAAAGATGTTCATATGATAATCATTTATAGAGAGGGAGAGGGAGAGAGATGGATGGATGGATGGATGGATGGATGGATGGATGGATGGATGGATGGATATCCAAGAATATAAGGAATAAAAAAGGTAAATAAGACTACAAATGTTTCATAGCTAAAACAATGATTAATACATTTACTCATTTTCACGTGACAATGTAAACAACTTGAAGGTAATAAGACCCAAAGATTAACTAAGCAGGTTTTATGTATTACAAGTTATGCAACAAACATTATTTTCACTATGAAATATTTGTAATCTTTATTTACCCTTTCCATTCCATTGCATTCTCAGATCTTTATTTGGGGTTTTAGCAACTTTAGTTGTTAAGCCATGAGTAGTATGGTAACAGTCCACTTATCAAAATTTCCTTTGATTTCAATATGGGACGAAGGGTGTAATTTATGATGGTAAATAAACCCTTTTTATAAAGGTGGATGGCATCGTATGTTGTCCTCTGTACCAGCTGAAAACATGCCTGAGCTTATATAAGATGAATTTCTTTCAGTTTCCATCCATCAAATCCACTCACAAAGCTTTCATTGACCCAGGGTTATAGTAGAAGATGCTTGCCCAAGATGGCATGCAGTGGGACTGAACCCAGAACCAAGTAGTTGGGAAGCAAATTTCTTACTACACAGCCACACCTGCACCTACGTTCAAATCTTTCTCTCTCCCCATCCTCCCTCTCTCCCCATCCTCCCTCTCCCCCCCTCTCTCTCTCTTTATTTTTCTCTCTCTCTTGTAAATGCTTTTTTTGAACAATCTTTAATGCAATGCTTCTGCTATCATTAATTTAGCATCTAAGTTATATTTTACTGGAAAATATCCAAACCAAATGACTTTGGTCAATCCCAGCAGTTATAAGAAACAATTTCATTGATTTTTATAAGAATTTAATCTTCGCAAATCTTTTTATTTCATCTCTGAGATGGAATTTCCATGGAAGATAATTCTTTAAATAAGAATGGTCAAAGTAATGTATAAAGAAATTATTAATATTATTGTTTCTGAACGAAAGTGCTTTTAGAATATGAAAAGAGGAAGACCAAGGAAGGTTTTTTTCCCCCTTCTTTTCATAATTTTATCACATAAAATGAGGGAAAAATGATCTTTAGATGTTGAACCTCACAGAGGAGATGACAAAAGACTGTAGTGATTGATAATTTGCTGTGCATGAGAAGACTCATCCAGTTATCTTGTTTATGTCTATGCCCCTGCATACCATTTGTCCCTGATAAACTTCTTCCCCACAACAACCTCCCTAACACCTCCACCTGGATTTGCCACTCGCTATATTTCTCTCCCTTCATGAACCTATCTGCACACAACATGCCCCCTGTTAAATCTCTTACCCATAACACATCCTTCTTTCTCACACCCTCTCCCTCTATTTACATCCATTCACTACATTTCTCTCCCCTCCCATCTCTCACTCTCCTTTCACAACCTTGTGAACTCACCCTATCCAAACCCTGGTTCAATTCCACTTATATACACCTTCTTGCAACTTGAGTGTATGTCCTAGCACACCTTTGCTATTTCATCTCTCCTCTCTCTCCCGCCTCTCTCTCTCTCTTTCTTACCTTTCAACCCTTTCTCCAACTGGGACAGCCAAGTATTTCCTCTACTGCTAGACACTTATTTCAGTCCCTTTATTCATACTCTTCCCTACCTGGCTCAAAGTCACTTCTCTCAATACTACTCACCCCTAATCAGATGAGGGGTCTTGTCTTGCAAGTAACTTGGCAACCTTGCTGGTGATTGTGCCTAGTGATAAAAGTACCCACAACGTTCTGGGAAGTGGTTGGCATAAGAAAGGGCATCTGACTGTAGAAATCATGCCAAAGTAGACAGCAGGAACTTAACACAGTCTTTT
>NC_068996.1:12650534-12653107 GCF_001194135.2 Octopus bimaculoides | reverse complement strand
TCTGACTGTAGAAATCATGCCAAAGTAGACAGCAGGAACTTAACACAGTCTTTTGATTTACCAGCTCCCCTCAAACAGTCCAACCCATGCCAGCATGGAAAATGGACATTCAATGATGATGATGATAAAGATGATCCATTTATATACATATATATCTAACAATCTTTCAAACTGAAGTAGCCATGTGTCTCCTTTACTGCAAGACATATTTCTGTCCCACAATTCATATTCTGACCTCTCACCTCCCTTCAATACTACTCCCCACCCACTTCAGTTGAGGGGGTCTTGTCTTGTAAGTTACTTTATGACCTTATCAATGTTGATACCACAATAAAAGCACCCAGTACACTCTGTACAATAGTTGGTATTAGGAAGCTGTAGAAACCATGCCAAAACAGGCAGTAGAGCTTGGAGCAGTCTTCTGACTTGCCAGCTCCTGTCAAACCTTCCAACCCATGCTAGCATGGAAGAATGTCATCAAATCTCTGTAAAATGGTTGTGCTTAAGAAGGGTACCCAGCTATAGAAACCATGCCAAAGCAGACAGCAGAACTTGGCACAGTCCTCTAGCTTGTCAGCTCCTGTCAAACTGTCCAACCCATGCCAGTTTGAAAAACAGGTGTTAAATGACAATGATAATGCACCAGCACTTGAAAGCTTGTCTTGTCCCATGTAAGATTAAACAGTTCTCTTCATCACATGTTGCCTTCATTCATTTATTCACCAGCACCTGCAGCATTTATCTATTTATTTTTATATTATCTCTGCCCATTAATTGGAGTCACACAAAATGCTTAATCAGATTTTTATGAAACATTTTTAGAAGTTTAGAAGCATATATTGTCTTTCATTTTACATATAAGCTTGTCTATTTGTATTTTAGTAACAAAGTCTCCAATAAATCCCTCATTGATTTTCTTTGTTATTTTTTGTTGATTTTCCACTCGTATGTCCTTCATCAATAATACTATATTTTATCACTTAATGCTTACAATCTATACTTTGTCTTATTAATCAATGGTGTGTATCTTTAATTACTTTACACTTAAAGACACTGTTGATATGTTCCATTTCTCAATACAACCCATCAAAGTATGCCCTGACACATTTTCACAACCATCTGTTCTATCTCTATCTCTCTCTCTCTCCACTGTTTCTCTGTTTCTTTCTTCAATGTTTCTCCACTGTGTCTCCGCTAGAACAAGACACCTATTTGTGTTACTTATTCATATACTAACCTCTCATCACTGTGCACAAAACAAACCTCCCTCAGTACCACTCTCCACACATTCAAGGAGTCTTGTCTTATATACACAAACATACACACACACATGCACACAGATGTACACGCATGCTCACACATATACATATATACATGCATATGTAACCTCCCACAAACTCCAGAATCAAGTGTCTGAAATACCAAAAGAGATTTATAACAGAAGATACAAAGGTGATGGCCGCAGTTTCATTTAATATGGTAATTAATCACAGAATATTTGTTACCATTTCCGCAGTTTAGCAAAGTGGGGCAGGAAGAAATTAGGAATCAGGGCAAGAAAATTACTATCCACTTACATGTGGATGGTTGAGTGTGCACATAGGTGTATATATATATATGCATGTTTGTGTGTATGTATGCATGCATGTATGTGTGTATTTATAAAGACTTGTAGCACACAAGTGCCAACCTCCAAGTCTGTGTGATCAGAACTTAGTGACAAGCCAAAGTGAGATGACCAGTAACCATGTGAAACTGCAACTCTTACATCAAAGGATCCTTCTTCTAAAAGAATGTTGCGATCACAGCTACAGGCCCCTCATTCCCAGTGGTTTTTTACTGCATTACCTGACGTTAACAAGGGTATTTTTGTGTCCCCATGGATTGTCATCACATATGCAAGTCAACCCAAAACTAAAACCCTGACAGATGCTATTACTCTGGGTCACAGTAGACCTAGAAACAATAGTGGCTAACAGGTGGTTCCACACTCCTTAAAATCTTGAAACTCCTGAACCGGAGCCCCACAACCAGATGCAATTTAAAGTTAAACTCAGGATGTACAGATGTTTCCTTTATGGTAGCCTTATTCATTATTCCATCTACTGGAAGTTCTACGACAATGGAAAAGTGGTGACGACGTGTGCAGACTTATCCAACTATAAGTTACAGCTTTTGTCTGCCACCTGTGTTTCAAACCACGCAGAGCTGCAATGGGGCTGAATAGTCATCTGAGAGGTCATGGACAGAAAGTCAGAAATGCAACTAACAATGAGGAAACTCAGAGTGGTAGTAATCATCTGTGAAGAAGGAACAATCATCATGTATGTATGTGTGTCTTCATGTATGTGTGTATGTCTTCATGTATGTGTGTATGTCTTCATGTATGTGTGTATGTCTTCATGTATGTGTGTATGTCTTCATGTATGTGTGTATGTCTTCATGTATGTATGTATGTCTTCATGTATGTTTGTATATAATATGAATGCAAAGCTTGAAGTGCACACCTAACATCAATAAAAATGAAAGCGAATAAATAAAATTTTAGTATAAATCTTTGATTTTTATAAGAC
>NC_068996.1:12648059-12650462 GCF_001194135.2 Octopus bimaculoides | reverse complement strand
ATATATATATATATAAAGACTTTCATCTGGGCATTAATTTTGGAATTTATCCAATTAAGCTCATCCATGGGAACAGGCTATCAGACAGATAGTAATCCAAAGATTTTATGTTTTGTCAAACCCATGTCTGAAAATCCACAAGTATCCAAAGTATCCAACGGTGATGATGACGTTGATAATGAAGAAGAATAGAGTGAGAAAGTCCTTTTATTACATTAATTAACATGAAATCTGATCTCATGAATGTTGTTATATTATGCAATAATATATGCAACAATTTATTCATGGAGTCTTACTCAACTCATCAGAATTATGTATAAAATTCATTTGCACTAGAAACTTAAATTATCAATAATTAGTGATTGGGCATGTTTACAAGATTACATCTGCATTTATTGAAGTATTTTTTTCTATTTATCTTTCTTGACCAGTTAATTCAAAGTAGTAATTCACTTTGCTATGATTCACTAGAAAATGCAAATGCTATCATGTAATTACAGCTAATTCAAGTATCTACAGCAGATGAGTTTTATACATAATTCTGATGAGTTGAATTTGATATATCATGAATAAACCTTTTCATATGTTATTGCATAATATAGCAATATTCATGAGATAGAATTTCAATGAGACAACTGTTAATCAATGTAATGAAAGAACTTGCTCACTCTATTCCTTTTGTCTGTTATTATATTTATATACATATATATATATATATACATATACAAATGTATATGTGTGTATATGCATGTATGTATATCATAACAGGATATTTGAAAGAAGATTTTGCTATTTTTTATTCATCATTACACATGTTTCATTTGCAAATAGGAGTTACAAAATTGTACAAGTAAGAAAAATGTGTAAGATATTTTCAATTAGTAATTCTCACACAATTATAAAATCTACATAAAATTTTGAAGCACTGGAATATACAGATGTGCTTCACAGCTTGGATTATAACACTATCCACATACTGAATAACTTCAATCATATAGCATTGATTTTTTTAATGTTACATGTTTAGTCTGGCTTAACCCATAAGCATTTAAACAATCATACCAGGCATTCATATCCTTATGTGGCTTATGTTCAAACTGGCCATATCCAGCTCCCCACACTTAACCTAGTGTCATTCTAAAAATAAACAATCATATCATTGAAATTTCAAAGCTATGAGACAATGATTTAAAATCAAGTGAAGTAATAAGCATTACATCTAACAGGGCAATTTCAATGCTGTGAGGAGTTAAATAACAGCAGTTGCTCCTTACATATATATATACGTACATGCATACATATATTCATGTATGTATGTTTGTGTATATATATATATCTACCAATATCTAGCACAAGCAGCAGAGTGACTCAAGGGCTGAGTTTCATGCACTGGCACTTATCACTTGATAATAAAAGTATACACATACTCATATCTTGAGTTCTATTTTTCTTGTTTGCATCACTAAACTTATATATATATGTATATATATTTTATCATTAGCTCGGACAAAATAAATTGGTTAATAGATACCAGGGTAGCAAAGATCACAAAATGACTGTGGTGTAACTCCTGTTTATGAGGTTGAAACTCCTTGTTATTTTGGGTACTTGTGTAAATATATAAATTTAGTAAATGGAGTAAAATGCATATGTTAAATGAATTCATTTAACATATGCATTTTACTCCATTTACTAAATTTATATATATATATATATATATATATATATATATATGTTCTGTTTTACTTGATTCACTCATTGGATAGTGGTCATGGAAGGGCACCGCCTTGAAGGGTTTAGTCAATCAAATCACTCCTGGTGCTCATATTTAAGCCTGGTACTTATTCTATTGATCACTTGTGCTGAACTGTTAAGTTATGGGGGATGTAAACAAACCAGAACCAGTTATCAAGCAGTGGTGGGGGACAAAAACACACACACATGCATGCACCCACATACACTCTCATAAATATATACAAGGTGCTTCTTTCAGTTTCCATCTACCAAATCCACTCATAGGCTTTGGTCAGTCTGGGGCTATAGTAGAAGACACTTGCCCAAGGTGCCACACGGTATGACTGAACTTGGAAGCATGTGGTTGCGAAGCAAACTGTTTACCACACCACCATGCTTGCATACATACATACATATATATATATATATATATATATATTTCGTATGTGTATTTCGTGTGCAAGATTCTTGATGTGGATACGTGTGTTGAAAGAAATACAATTAAACCTTGGGAGAGGCATTATGCCGGTAATAAACACACGCACTGGTTCAGTCCTTTATTAATTTATATAGTTTTTTGTTAAATTATTTCATTGCACTCTTGCAATCTCTTCAGTAACTTGTCTCTCCACTTCCATTTATTTTGAATATATGATCTGGCGTTGTTTT
>NC_068996.1:12642890-12644792 GCF_001194135.2 Octopus bimaculoides | reverse complement strand
ATATATATATATATATATATATATGCATATATACATACATACATATATATATATACTGCATTTCCCTTGTTTTCTGCCTCTTTCTTTTTATACTATAACCCTTCCGCTCCAGCCTGCAGAATCCGAACTCACACGAGAGGGCCAGTGTAATTTCTAACAACCATTCTATAATTAGAATTTGGATGATTTCCAAATGGGCTGAAAGCCAGTGCATATTCACCAAGTATGTTATACATCCTACAAGTCAATTGTTCTTTGAAAATCTTCAAATTGCAGCCCCAAAGGGTCATTATCTTCTCGTCAGTGTTCAATGTTGGAAAAAAAAAATGTATAACAACAGCTGTAGATGTGGCTCAGTAAGAAGCTTGCTTTCCAACCAAGTAGTTCTTGGGTTCAATTCTACTGCATGTTACCTAAGACAAGTGTTTTTTCTTACAGTCTTGGGCTAACCAAAGCCTGAGTGGATTTGGTAGACAGAAACTGACAGAAGCCTGTTATATACATACATACATACATACATACATATTATCTATGTGTATGTATTATTGTGTTTGTTCCCCACCACTGCTTGACAACCAGTGGTAGTTCGTTAATATTCCTATAACTTAGTAGTTTGGCAAAAGAGATCAACAGAACAAGCATCGAGCTTAAACATTTAAGCACAGGTGTTCAATTTGTTTGGTTAAACCCTCAAAGCAAAGCCTCAGTAATACCAAAGTCCAGTGACTGAAACCAGTAACAAATAAAATAAAAACTTTAAAAAAATTAAATATTGTCCATTAAAAGTTATTCTCAAGAAATGTTCTTCACACTCTTTAACATCTTGGTACATATGTTCCAATTTGTCTGTCTTTTATTACTTTACTATTAGTGTTGTACTCACAATTATGAGATTGTGGATTTGATTCCCAGATCAGGCAGCAGCAAGCTGTGCTCTTGAGAAAATCCCTTCATTTCACATTGTTTCACCCCATTCACTCAACTATAAATATGGTAACTCTGAAAAAGGATCAGCATTCTGTTCAAGAGGAATGTGGATCTACCCATGTTAGCTAGTTGGGGTGACATCATTTGAAAGCTACAACAATGCTTCGACATGTATTGTGACACGTGCTGTGACCGACATTCAATAATATGGTCAATACAGTAATTCAGTAACATATACTTTCTACAAGAACTCTAGAGAGGCTATATTGTGAAGTTGTTAGAAAGATTTAATTCTCAGTTATAACTGTTATTTAACCTCAGGGTGATTAATTGAATCAACCTATAGAAAATGTAAGCTGCCATTTAGAGAAGTACATGCAATCCACAGATCTACTGTTACATACATATCATGTCTTCACCAAGATAGTTGACAATGCTGAGCATTCAGACATGCAAATATTCATCATATTGGGTGTAGTGTGACAGACTGTGTTTGTCGAATCGGTTCTTGTTACATCAACACTTGGTGTATATATCATAGCAGAACAGATACTTTACGCCTTTCATCATTACCGCCGTTGTCATCATCATTATCGTCATCATTTAACATTCACTCTTCCATGCTTACATGGGTGACACAGTGTTTATTGACACAGATTTTCTATGGCCAAATGCCCTTCCCTTCCTGTTGCCAACCCCAACCTATTTCCAAGCATGCCCCCCCACCACCACCACTACTGTTTATTAAGGCAGATTTTCTATGACAGGAAGCCCTTCCTGCAACCAACCCTTACCTATTTCCAAGCAATATATAATACATATATCAGCATCATTTTAACATCCATTTTCCCATGCATGCCCGGTTCAAACTCTTGTTTATTAAGGCAGATTTTCTATGACTGTAAGTCCTTCTTGTGGCCAACCTTCACCTATTTCCAAACAATATATATATATATATATATATATATATATATA
>NC_068996.1:12640102-12642633 GCF_001194135.2 Octopus bimaculoides | reverse complement strand
TATATATATATCATCATCATCATCATCATCATCATCATCATCATCATCATCATCATCATTATTTAATGTCCACTTTTCAATGCTTGCATGGATCAGATTGAGTTTATTGACGCTGATTTTCCAAAGCAGGATGCACTTCTTGTTGTCAATCTTCACATGTTTCTAAACAAGGTAATATTTACCCCATGGCCAGACATATTTTTTGTAGAATACAAGAAGTGAATAACACTGCTTCTATTACAGTGACAATCATTTTACAACTATTGTTTGTGACATCAAAACGAAGGGGACACAAACATACACATATAATTATAAATATTCAAACACACACATACAAACACATACACACACACACACAAACATACACATACATATGTCACAAGCATGGCTGTATGGTAAGAAGATTGTTTCCCAGTGTCGTGGTTTTGCGTTCAATCCCAATGCGTAGCACCTTGACCAAGTGTCTTCTGCTATAGCTACCTTGTGAGATTTCATTAACGGAAACTGAAAGAAGCCTGTCATACATATATATATATATATATATTCATATATAGACATATATATTTGGGGTGGTTAGCTCCCCTGTCAGTACACAGACATGTGCTTTGCAGATAATAGGGATTTTACATCTTATTTCTATAAATGGAAGGTGCTACTCTGCACTATCGGTCACAATTAGTGACAACTGAATTCTTCCTTTTTTCTTTTATACTGTTTATAGCTGCCTTTGTTATTATATATATATATATATATATATATATATATAAACATACACATGTGTGTGTATGAGTGTGTGCATGTTTACATCAATGTGACTTAACAGTTTGGCAGAAGAAACCAATACAATAAATACCAAGCTTAAAAAAGAATGAAATAAAATGAAAACTAGGGTCAATTCATCATCATCATCATCATCATCATCGTTTAACGTCCGCTTTCCATGCTAGCATGGGTTGGACGATTTGACTGAGGACTGGTGAAACCGGATGGCAACACCAGGCTCCAGTCTGATTTGGCAGAGTTTCTACAGCTGGATGCCCTTCCATTCAACAAAAATTCTTCAAGACAGTGCCCCAGTATGGCCGCAGTCTAAATCACTGAAATGCTTGACGAATGCAAAGAAGCTGCTGAACAAACTGAGGTATCTTGTTGAGCTGGGAATGACCTGCTTCTTCTCAGATGAAAAGAACTTCTGCTAGGACCAGTTGCATAACATCAAAATCTATGGGTGGCTTGCCTACAATCCATTTGATGTCCCACGTATCTTGAAAACCAACTTCACCCCCAAATTGTGATGGCCATTGGGTGTGTCCCCAGTGAGGGTGACATCATGCTCCCCAACATCTTTGCACAGAGCCTTAAGCTCAATTCAGATAATTATGTGAAGCTACTGGAGACTGAGGTCAATTACTGGCAGGGGAAGGTTAATGCTGGAAAGTCGTATGTGTGGCAGCAGGATTCAGCTCCTTGCCATTGTTCTGGAAAGAGTCAAAAGTGGTTGTCACAGAATTCCTATGACTTCACCATTCCTAATTTCTCCAATTGTAACCCTATGGACTACTACATAGGGGGGCACAGGCAAAGCTGGTGGACAAGACCAAGATCAGAAATACAGGGAGGAACATATTAGGTTCCGGAGCTGTCTTGAGGCCATGGTTGAAGCTGGGGGGAGCTATTTTGAGTAAACCGTTATCTCTCAGACATAATCTAGTTGGTATTTTATTGATTTTCTAAAATACTTTTATTTTTGGAATGGGATATTGTTTTCTTTCCCTTTTATGCAAACTATCAAATTTAGCCTGAACACTGTTGCAATAATTCTACAGCGGTGCTTCAAAAGCTTTCAGTCAAATGGGTCGAATGCAGTTTCAATTTTTTAAAAGCTGGTAATTAATCTATCAGTCTCTTTTGCTGAACCACTAAGCATTTTGTCCAGCATGCAAATGATACCATCAGCTCACTGCTTTTAGTTTCAAATTTTGGCACAAGGCCTGAAATGTTTGTGGGAGGGGACTAGTTCATTAGATCACTCCCAGTGCTTTTTGATAAAGAAAAAAATAATAATAATCCTTTCTAATATAGGCACAAGGCCTGAAATTTTGCAGAGAGGGAACTTACTCAATTACACTGACCTCAATACTCAACTGGTACTTATTCTATTAAATCCAAAAGAATGAAAGACAAAATCAACCCTGGTGAAAATGTGGCTAAGCATTTTGTCTGCCTTGCTAATGATTCTGCTAATTATTCTGCCATTTTGCTGCCTTAATAATAATAATAATAATAATAATAATAATAATAATAATAATAATAATAATAATAATAATAATAATAATAATAATAATAGGGAAAACACCAGTAACAATAAAGTCTGTCCCATCAAAAGAAGAAGTGCAAGAATTTTGGAATAAAATCTGGGCAGAAGATAAAACACACAATGAAAAGGCCCCTTGGATTGATAGAATATCTACAGACCTAGACTCCTTAGAGGAGCAAAAGTGGGAGGGGGTCAGGGTAGAAGATATAAGATC
>NC_068996.1:12620730-12637804 GCF_001194135.2 Octopus bimaculoides | reverse complement strand
CTCATGGGAACTGCCCATATCCTACGTAAAATACTGTCTATGTGATCTCAAATTTTAAAGCAAACACATAATTTTCTTATGGTTTCTTAAACATTCACTTGAACAAAACTGTACAAATCCAAATATATGGTACCCTAGGCATAACACCTACATGAACTTCTAAATTGTTGTCTCTTGAGGTCTCTGGGTGAGACTTGGATCCAACTTGTACAAATGCAAAACAAAAGTCAAACATAAAATAATAATAATAATAATAATAATAATAATAATAATAATAATCCTTTCTACTATAGGCACAAGGCCTGAAATTTTTGGGGAAGGGTTTAGTCAATTACATCAACCCCAGTATTCGGCTGGTACTTAATTTATTGACTCCGAAAGGATGAAAAGCAAAGTCGACCATGGCAGAATTTGAACTCAGAACATAGCGATTGGCAAAATACCACTAAGCATTTCATCCAGCATGCTAACAACTCTCCTGGCTCACTGCCTTAATAATAATAATGTTTTGAATTTTACAAGGGCAGCCATTTTGTGGGATGAGATGTGCCAATTGCATTAACCCCAGTGTTCAACTGGTACTTAATTTATTGACCCTGAAAGGAAGAAAGGCAAAGTCGACCTTGGTGGAATTTGAACTCAGTTAATAGTAATAATAATGATAATAATAGTTCAATAAGATAATGGATAAGGAAATGAAAGAGCAACTGAGGATGGAGTATTTCTGAAGATTGAGGTTGGTGTTGCGCTCAAAATTGAGCGGATGGAATAAAATCCAAGTGGTTAATATGTGGGTGATAGCATCACTTTGGTATGAAGCGGGAATTTATAAAATAGCAAAAGAGAGAAGAGAAATTTTGACAGCACACAGAGCCTTCCACCCCAAGGGTGATGCTGATAGGTTGGACTTATTCAGAAGAAAGGGTGGGTGAGGTTTAATCAGTTGCCAAGACTGTATCAAAACTGAGGAAACCAGCCTAGGGTGGTATATACAAAATGACATGGAGCTATTGTTGAAACACACAAAGAAGGCTGGAGTCATCAAAACTGAAAATTGTGTAATGACAGAAAATTTTAAACAAGAAATGAACAAAAAAAGAAAAGCATGGAAGGAAAAGAAAATGTATGATAGTCAGAGATATGAACACCCAGACAGATACAGAGGACCAGTGGCTATGGATGAGGAGGAGTGACCAGAAGTTAGAGACAGAGGCACTCATATACACAGCTCAGGAACAAGCATTAAGGACTAATTATATGAAGTGCAGAATAGACAACACTACCAAGTGCAACAAATGCAGAATGTGTGGCACACAACAGGAATACAAAAGATGCTATGTCAATGTAGCAAGAAGGATCCATTGGGGACTCTATGGAAATCATGGCCTACAAAGAGCAAAGATGTCACATGAGCAAACGTGAGAAGGAGTCATCAAATATGATAATTGCAAAATCCTGTAGGATGTAATGATCCAGTGTGATCACCAGACCAGACATTGAAAACTGGATATTGTTGTGGTGAATAAAAAAAGAAAGAACATGTATGATAATCGACATAGCATGCTCCGGTAACAACAGGATCAATGTAAAAGAAGAAAAAATAAGCAACTACGACGATTTAAAGAGGGAAATATGAAGGTTTTGGTCAATGAAGAGAGTAGACGTGATACCAATAGTAATTGGTGCATTTGGAAGTATTAGCACTCAACTACCAACATGGCTCAAAAAGATTGGTGCAAGTGTGAAGGTAGAACACCCACAAAAATCAGAATTGCTTGGAACTGCAAGAATTCATCACAGGATTCTTGAAGCATGACCGATAAACAAGTGTCACCTTAGTCTGCTGTCTGTGGACAGCTGACACTTTCCATCATACCCAGCAGAATAAGCTGTAAGTTTTCATATAATAATAATAATAATAATAATATTAATAATAATAATAATAACAATAATAATAATAGTTTCTGCTAAGGGCAGAAAGCCCGAAATTTGAGAGCAGAGGTGCAGTTGATTACATCAACCCCCAGTACGCAAATGGTACTTATTTCACTGAACTCAACAGGATGCAAGGCAAAGTCAAAATTCTCAGAATTTGAACTCAGACTAACTTAAAGCCAGAAGAAATGCCACAAAGTATGCAAATAATTCTAACTGTTGCTTTAATAATAATGATGACAATGCCGATGATGATGATGGTGGTGATGATGATGATGATGATGATGATGATGATGATGATGATGATGATGATGATGGTAATGATTTAAAGAATCATTATAGCATATCCTACAATCTCAGTTAGATCAGACAAGTATTCCTTTGTGACAGGCCTTGCTACCTCCTATTTTAGGTTAGTTTCAATGGTACAGCTATGATCTATTGTTATATCATCAAGTCATGCTTAGATGTGAATTGTAACTTGAGTATAAGCCGTTGTGGAGCAAAGTTGACAGCTCAAACTAAGCTAATTAGAAATGTCAACAGTTATTCTGACCTGGAAAAACAATACTGTACCATAAATTATAATTCCAAGTTTGTGCTGAAAGAACAATAAGGGTTTATTCATTGTTCTCCAGTCAAAACTAGATGTGTGTGTGCGTGTGTGTGTGTGTGTGTGTGTGTGTGTGTGTTTGTGTGTGTACACATATACACATACATATATATATAAACAAGTTTGATTGAATCTTTCCAAAGCTTTGATGTGCCAAGGAAATGTAGTCCAAATCTCAGAAGAATATAAAAGAGCAGCTAAAATCCAAAGATTCGTAGATGTTGAGCATGGTTATGATAGTAATATCTCTGTCAGATCACATATGACTTTTTTGAGTCTTCCAAATATATTTAAGCAGTGATTACCACTTAATTAGAGAAGAAAATCTTCTTTTCAATCAGTAAATATCATCATGAAATCTCACATACCTAGCAAGTCTAGGTTTGGGACAAACAGACTGTACAGCAGATGTTAAAAACATTCTCAGGCAGAAGTGTGTTTGGAATTGAAGCTAAGGTCTGTTCATGAACTGATATTTTCAAGATGGTTTCCTTGATTCTTCAAGACTCAAATACTTTACAACCATTCTCTCCAAACTGATCAATTTTCCATCATCTGTTCCCAGTTTTCAAACAGCCACACTAAGAACCTTATAGCTGCTTTTGATGGAATCCCTAAAACATTTCTTAAGTTTATGCCTCAGATATTTACCATGTTGCAACTCCCCGTAAAACAACTGCTTAGATAACCTGTCATCATGCATCCTTGTAAGGACACCCAATGGATCTGAGAGTGTATGAGAAGCATTTCAGTACTGTATGCGTTGTCTTGCTGAAAAACAACTGTCTGTTGTTACAGATGACCATCTGACATTTAAAATCCTGCTAAGGCAAGTCTGATTGAATCTTTCCAAAGCCTTGGTGTGATTACAATATGTAGTCCAAGTCTCAGAAGAATATAGAATAACAGTTAAGATGCATGATTCATAGAAGCAGGGCTTGGATTTGATACTTCTTTCAAGCCTTTTATTGATTGATTATTTTCAAGCCTTTCAAATGTTTAGCTGGCTTTTTCAATCCTCACATTTATTTCAGAATAAATCAAAAGATATTTATACATATATTCATTAATAAATATCTTCCTCAACTAAATATGAACACATAACATAATATAGAACACTACTAACCTTTCATTTAATACCACTAACCCCCATACATCCCATACACCATTCACATTACAGATCTAGATCTACCCTAATTGCACCAAATCCAGAACTACTTACCGCCCTTACACATAATCCTTTTACTCAGGGACTAATAGACTTGACACCGTTCAGAATTCGGTGTGCACTCAAAGCAATGACTAGTAATATCACGAAACCGGTATGCTTTTAAATCTCTTTAACAACTCGCAATAATGACTTTTATTACCTTTATTCCTCCCTCAATTCATCTAATTGTACATATCTATCGTTACTTTTCATAAAAAGCCTTAACTTTTTTTTGATTTCCAATGTGCATTTTTGCTTATTTTTCTACTTACTTTCCCCTTACATTTCCACGGGTAGTTTCTATTTTGTTTTCTAACATATTATTTCTGTTGTATATATATATATATATATATATATATATATATATATATATATATATATACACACACACACATACACATAGATCAGTATGTGTGTTTACATATAACTATATAAGTGCATATATCATCAACATCATTATCATTGTTTAATGTCCTCTTTCCATGCTGGTATGGGTTGGATGGTCTGACATGCAGCTGGCTAGCAGGGTGCTGTCCAGACTTCAGATGTCTGTTGTGGCATGGTTTCTAAGGCTGGATGCCCTTCCTAATGCCAACCAATTAACAGAGTGTGCTGAGTGCTTTTTACATGCCACCACCACTCATTAAACTACAGTCATGCTGGAGCACCACCTTGTAAGTTTTAGTCAAACTAATCAACCTTGGCACTTATTATTTTTAAGTCTGATAGATATTCTATTGGTATGCATTCCACAGTGGAATGCCTGTGTCTGTAAATATGTATGCATATAACTATATAAACTTATAAGCACAGGCACAGCTTGCTTCCTAACCACATGGTGTCATGTGGCACCTTGGACAAGTGTCTTCGACTATAGTCTCAATTCAACTGAAGCCTTGCAAGTGGATTTGGTAAACATAAACTGAAAGAAGACTCTGCGTGTCCCCCACACTGCTTCATAAACCACTGTTGGTTTGTTTACATTCCCATAACCAAGCAGTTTAGCAAAAGACACCAATAGAATAAGTAACAGGCTTTTAAAAAGTATGGAATTCACTTGTTTGACTAAAAACTCTTCAAGGCAGTGCCCCAGCATGGCCACAGTCTAATAACTGAAATAAGTAAAAGATAAAAAGAAAGATGGATGGGTGGATGGACGGATGGATGGATGGATGGATGGATGGATAGATGGATGGATGGATGGATAGATAGATAGATAGATAGATAGATAGATAGATAGATAGATAGATAGATAGATAGATAGATAGATAGATAGATAGATAAACAAACATACATGTATATATATATAATCATCATCATCTTTTAATGTCTATTTTCTATGCTGCTCTAGATTGGAGAGTTCAACAGGATCCAACAGGCCAGAGCACTAATCCAGCACATCCATGATAAAAGATATTCCTGCAGTGAATATCCCATCTTATATTCAGACATAGTGTATCTAGAACTCCATTATCTAAGGTGTTATTTGTTGCTGTATAATTCCAGGAGGTGGAGGTGCAATGGCCCAGTGGTTAGGGCAGCGGACTCGAAGTCATAGGATTGCAGTTTCGATTCCCAGACCGGGCATTGTGAGTGTTTATTGAGCGAAAACACCTAAAGCTCCACGAGGCTCCAGCAGGGGATGGTGACGAACCCTGCAGTACTCTTTCACCACAACTTTCTCTCACTCTTTCTTCCTGTTTCTGTTGTACCTGTATTTTCAAAGGGCCAGCCTTGTCACACTGTGTCACGCTGAATATCCCCGAGAACTACGTTAAGGGTAGACGTGTCTGTGGAGTGCTCAGCCACTTGCACGTTAATTTCACGAGCAGGCTGTTCTGTTGATCGGATCAACTGGAACCCTCAATGTCGTAAGCGATGGAGTGCCAACACACACACACACACACACAATTCCAGGTGACCTTTGCTCCATCATTAGCAGGTATGAAAATTAAAACAATCCAAGTATTCTTTTATCTCTTGCTTATTTCAGTCACTGGACTGTGGTCATGCTGGAGTATTGTTTGAAAGGTTTTCTTCAAGCTTCTAAGTTACAAGGATGTAAGTAAACCAATACTGGTTGTCAAGCAGTGATGGGGGTCAAGCAAAGACACAAAAACAGACACACACAGGCGTGCACAAATGTGTTTCTCTCTACCAATCTTGTCACAATGCTTTGGTTGGCCCAGGACTTTAGTAGAAGACACTTGCCTTAAGTGGAACTGAACCTGGAACCACATGTTTTGGAGGTAAGCTTTTAATCGCACAGCCATGCTTGAACCTACAACTCCTCTGCAGTATAATTGCTGGTGAACAGATTGATGATATAAGTAGTGCCAAATATGACCTTCTTGTCTACTTTGGATTACCTCTGATGATATTACATAATGTGTTCTTTGCTTTTTTTTTTAAGATGGAAGGGCAGGAATTTTTTGGGGTGACTTGGTGGTTATTTCTAATCAAATTGTGGCTCTCCCATTGGCTAAGGAACAGAAATTTGTTTTGGAGGTTAAGGCAGAGAGAAAAAGAGACGGAGTGAAATGGGTAGAATTTAAGAAAATAAGTGGTAAAGCGAATAGTGCAAGAAATTAAGTATGAGATTGGAATGAAGCTGGCACTTTTGAAAGAGCAATGACTCTTTTAGTACCAATTATAAGGGCAGAAAGGAGAGGTGTTACTAAATAGTGAAGGCTGACAGAAAAATAGAATCCATTCCTTGGAAGAAGGCTTAACGCCAAGTTTTATGAATATAGTCAAAAATTCCATCATGAAAGGAATTTGAGCTTTGTAGAGAGAAAACAATTGCTTAGATGGAACTTAAGTACATTCTGTGCTATGTAAAGAAAACTCGAAATCTTTCTGGTGTGGTCGGGAAGGGGTGCGATGGCAGCAAGAGAAATGGAGGAAAGAGAAGAACTGATATAGAGGTTCAGATAACAAATTGTAATAGGAGTTGTTTTATAAGGATTCAGATGAACTAGGACATTGAATATATATACACATATATATATATATACATATACATATATATATATATATATATATATATATATATATATATATATATATATATATATATATATATACAGATAGATAGATAGATAGATAGATAAATAGATAGATAGATATAGATACATATATATATATACATACACACACATACATACATACACACATAAGTGCATATGCATACATGCAGACAAGAGCCGATACACTAATATAGATAACTAAAAAGGATGCACGGACACATACACACATAAACAGAGACTCAGAAGCAAATACACTCAAACAAACATATACATGCACACTTATTAATAAGCCAAATATTTTGGCAACAAAAGTAGGTTAACATATATTTCCAAAATAATAACAATAACAACAACATCAACTTTGAACATTTTTATTAACCTTGAACAAAGGTTGGAACCCATATTTTTATGATGGAAGTACACTTAAGTTAATAGCCGTTCAAAAAAAAACAAAAACACTTTAAACAGTTTAACCTCATTTCTTTCATAAATTGCAATTCGGTAACATGATGTAATCATATATATATATAAAAGCCTCGCTGTGTGGTAAGAATTTTTTTTTCCAACCACATAGTTCTGGGTTCAGTTCCACAACTTGGCACCTTGAACAAATGTCTTGTGACTTCAGGTCAACAAAAACCTTATGCCAGATCTGATAGGCAGAAACTGAAAAAATCTGTGATAATATATATATATATATATAAAGGAATACAAAAAATGGGACAAGAACATAAAACATCCAGACAGATGATACAAAAGCGGGACAAGAAAAAACATGGATAGATCATTCGAAGTTTTCTTTCCTCAGTCGAGTTCCAGATTATCTTTGCAATTTCAGCTGGTTATACTCGAGATTGCTCCAATCTGGCCAGCCCCAAGAAAAAACTAAGCTGAGAGCATTAGATACCTTGGAAGAAAGCAGCAAATGTATATGTAAGCAAGGACAGAAAAAAAAACTGGAGAAATGGTACACAAATACAATATTTATATATATATATATTGTTGTATTTCGGGATGGTAATTTTTTTTTTTTTGCCAAATAAACACACACACTATATAATTTTTCTTCACTCGTTTATTACTGTTCTTAATCTATTATTTAATTCATGTCCATTGTCTGGAAATCTTTCATCACACATTTGTGACCTCTTCAGCAAAACTTGTGTCACTGAAGAGGTCACAGATGCAACACACGATTTCACATCAGGAATTTTGCAAAATGAATTGATTTATATATTTATACACACACATATATATATATGGGAAAAATTAAGATAAACAAATTATTAGTCCCTTATGTTTGTTTCAGCATGGCTGTTCTTTGGAACTCAGCATTGGAGTTTTCAAAAGCACTTGGATGCCTAACTACAATGTATCTTCAGAGGAACACTCTATTGCATTCTGTTACAGAAAGTATATATATATCATCATTATCATCATCATCATCATCATCATCGTCGTCGTTTAACGTCCGCTTTCCATGCTAGCATGGGTTGGAAGATTTGACTGAGGACTGGTGAACCAGATGGCTACACCAGGCTCCAATCTGATTTGGCAGAGTTTCTACAGCTGGATGCCCTTCCTAATGCTAATGATTCTGAACACACACATGTCTTCCCTTATTCTTTTACTAGTTCCAGCCTTTCAGTCCAAGGCCAAGGCTCTGCTGGCCTCTTTTTGATGGACTTCTTTCAGTTCCCATCTACCAGATTCACTCACAAAGTTTTAGCCAGCTTTGGGCTATAGGGGAGGACACTAGCCCAAGATTCCTTATAGTGGGACTGAACACAGAACCATGTAATTTGGAAGCAAACATTTATATATCATCATTATCATTTAACATACATGTTATATCCTGGGTATATGTATCTATACTAATAAGATGTCCCCAGTGCAATCCATACAAGCATTTCAAAGACAATCTTAAGATCAACTTTGATAGTAACACCTAGAAAGTTCTTCATCAAACAAGTAGCTGTGGAGGAATTTGATTGCCACTAGTGTTAAAAAATTTGAGAACAACAGGGTTGCATACACCTTAAGTAATAATAATAATAACACACATGACAGAAAAGATCAAAAATATGTCAGAACAAAAATAAAAGAGAGAAATAAAAAAAAAGATGCAATAACGCACCAACAATGTGCTAATAAACTAGGTCATATGGCAAGCTTTTCTTAATCTCTTTATTCCAGGTAAAAACCTAACCTACATTACTAATTACCTGTAAACTGACTTTATTTTGGTAAGCCCCGGAATTAGTGCATCAGTAATTTAAGCCTCTTAAAATAGATTACTTTGTAATAGGTGCTTATTTCTTAGGGAATAAAATTAGAGTCAATTAGTGAAGACATATATAAATAGATGCAAAAAAACTTGATTATATATAGGTATAGAAGCAGAGGGAAATTTTGCACAGTAATGGAAATCATTGTCTGATGATATTAACATAACGTTTAAATGTAAAAGAAAAAAATTACACTAACTGACAATAAATAAAAAAAAAATTTGCAGATGATTTCCAGACTATATTAGAGTTGATTCATACCTGTGGTAATTACAGCACTTGGTTATGTAATTATGTCAGCACCAAGCTCCACAAGGTAGGCTTTACATAACCAGAAAAGTTGAGAGTCAGTCATTGGATATGACTGAAAATGGATGATGAAATCTGGCTGGAGAGGTGATGATCCCTACTCAATCGTGTAGGTGGAGGTCTCACATCAGTGATGAGGGCTATCAAGAAGAAGGCCTCAAAACAGTGCATATTCTTTCCTGATGACCCTTGAAACCTATTGGCATCAGGTATGCTGAGTTTCCAACTGACTGGACTCACACATGCAAGCTGTTTCCAAGCATCAACAAATTACAGTTACAAACTCTTAATGAAACTGTAAAAATATGTGAAGTATCACCTTTAGTATACAGATATACCTGTGAAGATTTATAAGCATATGTATAAGTCCATGTACATACATTAAAATGTGTCTTTTATCTTTCAATTGTTTCAGTCATTGGACTGAAGACATGCTGGAGTACTTTTCTGAAGGGATTTAGTCAAACAAATAATCCCAGTAATAATTTTTTAAAAAGACTGGTAATCATTCAGTCAGTCTCTTTTGCCAAACAGGTAAGTTACAGGGGCTGTAAACAAACCAAGCAGTAGTGATGGACAAAGACCCCCCCACACACACACACACACATATATATAACAGGTTTCTTTCAGTTTTCACCAACCAAATTTTCTTACATTGCTTCAGTTGGCCTGGGGCTATAGAAGACACTTGCCCAAGATGCCATGTAGTAGGACTGAACCCAGAACCATAGGGTTGGAAAGCAAACATCTTAACACAAAATCACACTTGCACCTATGTCTATGTTCCCACGCACAAAGAAAACAATGCACACGCAAGCAAATATGGATACACAATGATAGTCTCTTGTGGTTTGAGGAAGATGGCTCTGCAATTTCTGGCTGAACATTTAGCATAAATGGTTTGTTTAACAGTGATTGAATGTTTGTACCGTATATTAGTTCACTCCCTCCATCAAGTCGATGTTGTCTGAACAGCTGCATAGTATACAACATGTTAGGTATTGAGGTGGTTGTACAGGGTGTCCACAAAGTCTGGGTACACGGGGATTAACACAAACTTTAAGAAATTATTATTTTTTATATTTAACTGTTTATGTTATGATTTTATTTACTCCATGTACCCACATGGGGATTAACACATACTTTAAGAAATTATTTCTTATATTTAATTGTTTATATTATGATTTTAGTTACTCCATGTACCCAGACTTTGTGGACACCCTGTAGAACAATGTGAGATGAAGTGTCTTGCTCAAGAACACAATGCACTACCTGGTCCAGGAATTGAAACCACAATTTTAGTGATCATGAGCGCAACACTCTAACCACTAGGCCATTCACCCATGGCATATATATACATAGCTGTATTATGACTTAGTTGATGTTGTCTAAATTCCAATAAAAGGGTCTTGCTTCTAGGTTAGAAACTATCTCTTTTGTTATTGGTGAGAAATTTTACATATGTAACACTGCACCCCTTCTATTTGTATCCAATCACTACATTTCTCCTCCCCTCCACCTCAAAAACTTACCCTTTCACCCTATCAAATCCCTGGTTCCACTTCACGTATATAAACCTAACTTGAGTGCACTCCTATCACATCTTTTCTCTTTCATTTTAAATATAAAACGCTGCATTCCCTCCATTTGTGTCCACTCACCATTTCCGTTTTCCCCTCCACCTCCCAATCTCCTTTCACAATCTCAAAAGAACTTACCCACACACACACCCTATCAAAATCCTTGGTTCCACTTCACTTATATAAACCTCCTTCTTCTAACTTGAGTGCAGCACTGTCACATCTCTCTTTTCAACAGGGGGTAGCCGTGTGACTCCTTTTCCTGCAAGAAGTCTATTTCTGTCCTTCTCTGTTCATACTCCAGCATCTCATCACCAGGTACAAAGCAACCACCTTCAATAATACTTCCCTGTCAGTATACAAATATATCTCATATAATATTTCCACCTGAGGTAACCATGTATTTCCTTTACTTCAGGACACCTATTTTAGTCCTCTCATACACTAACCCTGTCATCAACTGGCACAAGGTCACCTCACTCAAAACTACTAACTGCACTCAGTTGAGGGGGTCTAGTCTTGCAAGATACTTGGTAACCTTGCTGGTGCCAAGTAAAAAAGTACCCAATACTCTCAGGTGTTATGCATCTAAAACAATCTTCCCAACTGGTTGTTGTTGTTGGCACTCCATCGCTTACGACGTCGAGGGTTCCAGTTGATCCAAATAACGGAACAGCCTGCTCGTGAAATTAACGTGCAAGTGGTTGAGCACTCCACAGACACATGTACCCTTAACGTAGTTCTTGGGGATATTCAGTGTGGCACAGAGTGTGACAAGGCTGACCCTTTGAATTACAGGCACAACAGAAACAGGAAGTAAGAGTGAGAGACAGTCGTGGTGAAAGAGTACAGCAGGGTTCGCCACCATCCCCTGCCAGTGGAGCTTTAGGTATTTTGCTCAATAAACACTCACAACGCCCGGTCTGGGAATCAAAACCGCGATCCTATGACCGCGAGTCTGCTGCCCTAACCACTGGGCCATTGCGCCTCCACCCTCACTGGAGTAATCGTGTATCTCATCTACTTCAAGACACCTATTCCTGTCCCTCTATTCATAATCGAACCCGTGATCACCTGACACAAAACCACTTCCATTCATTCAATCAAGGGATTGTGTCTTACATAAGTTGTTTGGTGACCTCACTGCTGTTGGCGCCACATATAATATATAAAAGCACCCAGTCCACTCTATAAAGTGGTCAACGTTAGGAAGGGCATCCAGCTGCAGAAAACCATGCCAAAACAGACAACAGACCTTGGCACAGTTCTCTGGCTTACCAGTTCCAATTAAACTCTCAAACCCATACCAGCATGGAAAATAGACATTAAATGATGATGATGTCAGTAGAACATCATAAAAGTAAACTGATATATCTGTAGCTTATAGAAGAAATGGGTGAACAAGCTCGAAGAGTAGCTTAGCATTTCTCAACTATTTTTAGTTCTATGAAAGCCTTAAAATCCATTCCATATATCAAGAAACCATCCATTCATCCCACTTCTCTCCCCACTATTCCTGGGAGGCTCATGGGAGAAGAGTCCTCAGGTACCTCATCCATAGGGTCCTATCAAAAGCAATCATCATTAGACTTTCTGGCTGGATCCCCAAGTGTGACCAACTTAAGACTAAAGATATTATACAACAATTTCGTTTTTGGTCTACCTCCTAGTCTCCTGCTGGTTGGCTCAATTTGAAGAATTTGTCTTGTGATTCTTTCTCTGATATTCTAATCAAAAGTCCATAATACCATTACTGACTTTTGATTAGAAGGTTTGTGACCTCTCGATGTGGAGAAAGAGACTCAATATTGAGGAACTCCCTGATCTCCAACCTACACACCATATCAAGTAATGTTAATCCACAGATCTTTCAGTCCCTTGTATTCTCAATCATACTCTTTTAGTCATTAACCCCTTAGTGTCCAGATTATTCTGTCAAATGTAATCCTTATTTATTCACATTGTTTTGAATTAATTATGCATTATCTCATAAATTTGAGATTGCAATGGTGTGCTTATTTTTAGAATGACATTGTAGGGTAGGTGTGAGAGGCTGGATCTGATCAGTTTGAACATAAAACAGGTAGAATATTTGGGCCTGATATGGCCAGATTAAATGCAAAAGGATTAAACATCATTCATGACCATAGGTGAGGAGAGGCACAAAAACAGAGTTGAAGATAACAAGTTTGGCTTTTTTACCAACCTCTTCTCTTCTGAGGATCAAATACTGGAATGGCACACTACTGTACCAGTAATTACAATTCCAGATCCAATTTTGCTTCCTGCCCTCCATCACTCATTAATATGGCCCCAAGATACTTAAACTTTTCCACTTGTTTATTTTTTTTTCTCTTTGATAAAGTTAAATTTCACAATAGGCGCTGGAGTGGCTGTGTGGTAAGTAGCTTCCTTACCAACTACATGGTTCCGGCTTCAGTCCCACTGTGTGGCACCTTGGGCAAGTGTCTTCTACTATAGCCTCGGGCCGACCAAAGCCTTGTGAGTGGATTTGGTAGACAGAAACTGAAAGAAGCCTGTCGTATATATGTATATATATATATATATGTGTGTGTATATGTTTGTGTGTCTGTGTTTGTTCTCCCAACATCGCATGACAACTGATGCTGGTGTATTTACGTCCCCGTAACTTAGCGGTTCGGCAAAAGAGACCGATAGAATAAGAACTAGGCTTATAAAGAATAAGTCCTGGGGTCGATTTGTTTTCGACTGGGGGCGGTGCTCCAGCATGGCCACAGTCAAATGACTGAAACAAGTAAAAGTGTAAAAGAGTAAGAGTTTAACCCTTTAGCATTTAGATTACTCCGTGAAATGTAATCTTTATATCTTCACATTATTTTGAATAACTCATGCATTGTCTCATAGCTTTGGGATTTCTATGATGTGATAGTTTAATTTTAGAAATGACATTGTAATTAAAAGGTGTGAAAGGCTGGATCAGGTTAGTTCGAATGTAAAACAAATAGAATATTTTCAGCTAGATATGATTGATTTGAATACTACATGGTTAAATGAATCATAAAACTGTTTTGTACAGTTTGGCACTATTAAACTAATCAGATGAAACAAAGACAGTTTCAGAAATTTTGTCATCACCGAGATTTTAAGATTAAATTCCCCGGCAGTTCTATATGAAGAAGTTACTTTATTCCCATAGTTTCTTTACTTCTTGCAAATGCAAACACTTCCCTACCAGAAAAGATATACTGTGCTATCTTTTATCTTTTATTTATTTTAGTCATTGGATTATGGCCTAGCTGGAGCTCCACCATGAAGGGTTTTAGTCTTACAAATCAACCCCAGTACTTTTTTTTTATTATTTTAAGCCTAGTACTTATTCTATCAGTTTCTTTTATATTGTATCAGTTTTTTTTGCTGAACTGCTAAGCTACAGGGACATAAACACACCAACACAGTTGTCAAGCAAAGGTAGGAGATAAACAAACACACACACACATATACAACAGGCTTCTTTCAGTTTCCATCTACCAAATCCATTCACAAGGCTTTGGTCAGCTCAATGCTACAGTAGAAGACACTAGATGAAGTGCCATACGGTGAGACTGAACCCAGAACCATGGGCTGGAAAGCAAGCTTCTTACCACACAGCCATGCTTGGGTTTAATTGAAACAACCTAAGATTTTAAAAGCATTCGTATCAAGTTTTCAATTACATCGTAATATGACACAGTGACATTTTAAAAGCATACAATAACAGAATTATTGATGTTGTAATACTGGGAAGAAATGTGTAAGTGTGTGCTTGTGTATATGTGTGTGTTGGTGGGAGGGTGGGCGGAGGGCAAACTTGAGAGGGTTTTATAATTTCAATAAATGCTGTCGAAATCTCTCAAATTATTTGGTGATCTACATTTAATTTCCAATAGGGACTTCTTATTTGATTTTATTTACTTATGAATTTCTGACAAACTTTCAAGTAAACAAATATTTATTCAATTTATGATCATATAAAAAAACATGAAGGAGATATAGCCGTGAAGAAAGAAGTATTACCATGTAAGTGACCCACTGCAATACACCTATTTCTGTCCCTTTTATACATTCTGTAAAGTGGCATCGGGAAGGGTAGGCAGCAGTCATATAAACATTGCCAGGGCAGACACAGGAGCTTGGCACAGTCTTCTGACTTGCCAGCTCCTGTCAAACCTTCCAACCCATACCAGCATAAAAATCAAACATTAAATCGTGATGGTGACAATCCAATAAGTTGCAAATATATACATGCTTAATCTGTACAAACATATACACAGATACATGCACATACACGTGTGCGTGTGTGTATATATATATATATGTGTGTGTGTGAGCGTGCATGTATACACACACACGTGTGTGTGTGTATGTGCATGTATCTGTGTGTGTATATATATATAGATATATATATATATATATATAGGCATGTGTGTGTGCATGTATACACACATACATATATATAAATCATTTACTTATACCAGTCATTGACTGCAGCCATACTGGAGCACTGCCTTGAAGCATTTTAGTCGAATGAACTGGCCCCAGTACATTTTTTCTTAGAGTCTGATACTTATCCTGTTGGTCTCTTTTGCTGAACTGCTAAGTTACAGGGATGTAAACAGACTAACACCATCTATCAAGTGATGGTGAGAGATAAACACACATACACACATATATATACCTTTGATGGGCTTCTTTTCAGTTTCCATCAACCAAATCCATTTACAAGGCTTTCGTAAACCTGTGGCTTCAGAAGACACTTGCCCAAGGTACCCTGTAGTAAGATTGAACCCAAAACCATGTGGTCGAGAAACAAATTTCTTACCATACAGTCAGGCTTGTGTGTGTGTGTGTGTGCATGCATACAAATACACACCGCACACACAACATATATTCCTGTGTGTAAAAAAAAAGACTAGTTTTCTTATGCATATACAACCAACTAAAAATACTAACATTATTATTATTAGATGTAGTTGTATCATTATTATTATTATTATTATTATTATTATTATTATTATTATTATTATTATTATTATTATTAGGGCAGCAAGCTGGCAGACCCGTCAGCACAACAGACAAAATGCTTTGTGACATATCATCCATCTTTATCTTCTATGTTCAAATTCTGCCAAGACTGACTTTGCCTTCTATCCCTTGGGGACAATAAAATTAGTACCAGTTGAGCATCAGTGTAATCAACTAGCCCCTCTGCTAAGATGTCAAGCCTTGTGCTTATATTAGAAAACACCATTATTATTATTATTATTATTATTATTATTATTATTATTATTATTTCGTTGTTGTTGTTGCTGTTGTTAGTGTTGTAGTAATGTTAAACAAAATGTTAAACAAAACCCCATCCTCACCAAAACCCAAACTAAGAATCAATGTTCTCATTAACTAAGAACAACAATCTAGAATTTCTGAGAAACTTTATTTCAGAACAAAGAAAGAAAACAAAAAATAAAAAACAAAGGTAAAGAAAATACAATGTTTTAAAAAAGAAAAGATAAGAAAGAAAGAAAAAAACAGTTGTAATAGCAAAAGCAAAAATGAAAGCCAAACTACAGCATCCTTCTAAATATGCTTCCCTGTTGCCTCTTTTAACTCAACACTGGATTTATATTTAGGCATCGTGATTAACCAAGTGCGAAAAGCTTCTATTAGTAATAAAGAATCTTTTTTTTAAAGTTATGTACTGCAGCTCCGACTCCGCACAAAACACATCATCATCATCATCATCATTATTCGACATCCTCTTTCCATGCTGGCATGGGTTGGATGATTTGACAGGAACTGGCAAGTCAGAAGACTGTGCCAAGTAATACTGTCTGCTTTGGCACTGTTTCTACAGGTGGATGCCCTTCCGAACAATAACCATTTTAAAGAGTACTGAATGCTTTCTACATGGCACCAGCATTAATGAGGTCATCAAGTAACCTAAAAGACAAGAACCCTCAACTGAGTGAGAAGTACTGAGAGAGGTGGTTTTGTGCCACATGAGGAAAGGTTAGTTTATGAATCAAGGAACAGAAATAAATATATATATATATACATATATATATATATATATATATATATATATATATATA
>NC_068996.1:12619027-12620297 GCF_001194135.2 Octopus bimaculoides | reverse complement strand
TATATATATATATATATATATATATATATATATCTGATATATGTGTGTTTGTGTGTGTGTATAAATATATATCTTTTACTTGCTTTAGTCTTTGCACTGCAGCTATGCTGGAGCACCGCCTTGTAGTGTTTTAAGTCTGGTACTTATTCTATCAATCACATTTACTGAACGACTAAGTTATGGGGATGTAAACACACCAACATCAGTTGTCAAGTGTTGGTGGGAGGGACAAAGACACACATACACACATATAAATATACAATGGGCTTCTTTCAGTTTCCCCTCTACCAAATCCACTCACAAGGGTTTGGTTGGCTTGAGTTCATAGTAGAAGACTGTTGTGGTAATAGACATTATCACCCCAGTGTGATTAAAAGGTGGACTCGTTGAACTCTTGTAAAGAGTAACATGACTCATTAAGACAAGAGGAAGACGTTGGAGTCACATGTTTGTAGTCAGAAATTACGTTTGTGAATACATTGCTTTATCCACCTCTTCGTTAAAATCTTATATCCACAACCTAGGATACAAGATGCCAAGCAGTTGGACTGAACCCAGACCCATGTGGTTAGGAAGCAAACTTCTTACCACATAGTCAAGTCTATGCCTATATATATAATCTGATCATCATTTAACATCCTCTTTCTGTACTGGCATGGGTTGGACAGTTTGACAAAAACTGGCAAGCCAAAGAACTGCACAAGGCTTCATTCTCAGCTTTGGCATGGTTGCTACAGCTGGATACCCTTCCCAATGCCAACCAGTTCAGAACGTGCACACAGGGTGCTTTTTACATGGTACAAGTACTGATGCTTATTATGTGGTACCAGTACCAGTGGGGATATTAAGTAATTTGCAACACAAAGACCCCATATCTTTTATCCCTTGTTTCAGACAAGGGAAATTGGGGCACTGCTTTGAGGAATTCTTAGTTGAATGAATCAATCTCAGTATTTACTTTTTTAAAGCCTGGTTCTTATTCAGTTTTGCTGAACTGCTAAGTTATGGAACATAAACAAACCAACACCAGTAGTCACGTGGTGATGAGGCAAATGCAAAGACAGACAGACAGACAAACACACACACACACATATACTCTTTTACTCTTTTACTCTTTTATTTGTTTCAGTCATTTGACTGCGGCCATGCTGGAGCACCGCTTTTAGTCGAGCAAATCAACCCCAGGACTTCTTCTTTGGAAGCCTAGTACTTATTCTATCGGTCTCTTTTGCCGAACCGCTAAGTTACGGGAACGTAAACACACCAGCAC
>NC_068996.1:12612820-12618697 GCF_001194135.2 Octopus bimaculoides | reverse complement strand
TATATATATATATATATATATATACAATAGGCATCTTTCAGTTTTTGTCTACCAAACCCACTGACAAGGCTTTGGTTAACCAGAGGCAACAGTAAAAAGTGCAATGCAGTGGGACTGAACCCAGAACCATGTGGTTGGAAAGCAAACTTCTTACCACACAGCCATACCTGTGCCAACATACACACACCATATCTATCTATCTATTTATCTATATCTATATATATATATATATATATATATATATGCACACATATTATGTGCGTGTGTGCACGCGCACACACAGTATTAAATTCTAGCAGAAAGGTCAAAAGTCAAGAACCTCTTACTGATATATTATTATGCACCTGGGTAAAATGACAGTGTTTGAAAGTTTTAAATTTACCTGTAAAACACTGTTTCCTTTCATTTACCTGGCTATCATATTACTTCATCAATGAAAATAAATATGATCAGGTGCTTACAGCTGACACCTTGTTTATTTCTTAATTGTATTATGAGGTCAACAACATATACACCGCCGCACGTGAGTGACTTTGAGTGATGGAAGAAAAGCACAAAATTCATTGGGTAAACCATTCCATAGGGTGTGTGTATAAATATACACACACATATATATATGTAAATACATAATATATATATATAAAGGTGCAGATGTGGCTGTGTGGTAAGAAGTTTGTTTCCCAACCACATAGTATTCCAAGTTCAATACCAGATGTCATGTACCTTCTACTATAGCCAGGCCATACATACACAAGCATATATACCATGCATGTTTATCTATATACATGCATATATATATATGCATGTATATAGATAGATATTTGTGTGTGTGTGTGTGTGTGTGTGTGTGTGTGTGTGTGTGTGTGTGTCTTAGTGTTTGTTGTCTTCCACCACTGCTTGACAACTGGTGCCAGTTTGCTTACGTCCCCCATAACTTATTGATAGAATACCAGGATTAAACAAAATAAAAAGACTACTAGGGTTTATTCATTTGACTAATCCCTTCGAGGTGATACCTATATGGCCGTAGTCTAATGATTGAAACAAGTATAAAATTTTTTTAAATGTATGTCGGCATACATACACTTTGGTCTCTTATATGGAAGTATATATTTATCTAAATCTTGTACGACTCTATTCTTTTATTCTTTCCTTCTTTCTATCAGCCCTTTCAGGCTTACTTCGTTTATTTGTTCCCCCTCTCTCACATTTCCTTGCCTTCTCTTCATGCTCATTTTCCCTTCTCTTTTCACTTCACTGTGTCCCTGTCATTTTCCCTCATCTCTCATTTCTTCTGTCCCTCTGCCTCTACCTCTCTCTTCTCTCCCTACGTGACCGGTGTTTGGCCAAGCCTGACCTTTCTTTCTTGGTTCAGCTACCGTCTGTGCACCATCCTATATTCCTCCCTGTACCTGTGAATCCCTGCCATAAGGCTTTACTTCCACACACGCCAGCTTAATTTAATTTGTCCTTAGTCGAAAGACACCTGTTGTTTGCATTTGTGTAACATTCTCCATTTTGTTTCCATCCTTGTTTTCGTATACATTCACTGCTTTCTTCCAAGGAATCTAATGCTCTTAGCTTAGTTTTTCCCTGGGGCTGGCCAGATCGGAGCAATCTTGAGTATAAGCAGCCGAAATTGCAAAGATGATCTGGAACTCGACTGAAGAAAGAAAACTCCGACTGACCCATTCTTGTTTTCTTTGTATTGTCTATCTGGATGTTTTGTTGTCCCTTTTTTGTATCACCTAACTGTCTGAATGTTTCGCGTTCTTGTCTCATTTTTGTATTTTTTATGTATATACACACACACACACACATATATAAACACATAAACATACACACACATATACACATGTTTTTTATCTTTTTTCTGTTTCAGTCATTGGATTATGGCCATGCTGGGGCATCACCTTGAAAGGTTTCATTTGAATGAATCAACTCCAGTACTTATTTAAAACCTGGTACTTATTCCATTTGGTACCTTTCACCAGCCCATAAAGTTACAGACACATAAACAAACCAACACCGGTTGCTAAGCACTGGAAGGGAACAAACACAAGTCAAAAGCATACATATACACGTTTATGTGTGTGTGTGTGTGTGTGTGTGTGTGTGTGTGTGTGTGTGTGTGTGTGTGTGTGTGTGTGTGTGTGTGTGTGTGTGTGTGTGTGTGTGTGTGTGTGTGTGTGTGTAAGATGAGCTTCTTTCAGTTTCTTATTTCTTTATTGCCCACAGGAGGCTACACACAGAGGGGACAAACAAGGACAGACAAAGGGATTAAGTTGATTACATCGACCCCAGTGCGTAACTGGTACTTATTTAATAAACCCCGAAAGGATGAAAGGCAAAGTTGACCTCGGCAGAATTTGAACTCAGAACGTAAAGACAAACGAACTACCGCTAAGCATTTTGCCTGGCGTGCTAACGTTTCTGCCAGCTCACCACCTTTCAGTTTCTGTCAACCAAATCCTCTCACAAGGCTCAGGACTATAGGAGATGCCACATAAAGTGCCATGTGGTGGGAATGAACCTGGAACTGTGTGGTTGGAAAGCAAATTTTGTACCACACAGCAACACCTTCACCTATATATATAAACATATACATAAGGTCATGAAGGAAGCAGAAAACAAAGGTTTTATTCTTTCTTTTTTTTAATTTTTCAATATGTATTTCACAAAATAATTTAAGTTTACAATCCCCAGCACTGTTTTGATAGCTTGTTCAATGAATTGTAGCACAGAATGGATGCTATTCTATAGAACCAATCAATTTTATTTATGCATTGTTGATGAACAAAGGAAAATAAATGAATCTGAAAAAGAAAATGCCTAAAAATTGAAGAACTGAAAGTTAACATAGAATATAGAATGAAAAAAATTTAGTAATGTTTAAAATTCTAAGAGAAATGAGCAAAAGATGAGATGGAAAACGTCTTTTCTTTCTTTTTTTTTACCTTTTCTTTTGGAGCAAATTACAAAACACACTCACACACACACTTTCTGTTACCTAGGTGATCAAGATAGCAGTGGAAGAGGAAGTTCTGAATGGATAGTTGCTAGAATAAGAACAGGCTGGTCAAAGGTCAGAGTGTTACTACCTATGTTGGTAACTAACGGCCTTTCCCTCAGAGTGAAGGGTAGATTGTTTGATGCCTGTATACAGACAGCTACGCTACATGGCAGTGAAACATAGGATATCACTACAGAAAACTCATGAAGGTTTGAAGGAAATGAAGCCAGCATGCACTGAAAGGATGGGTAATGTTTGTGTGCACATACGGCAGAGTGTAAATGATTCAAGATGAAAACTGGATATAAGAAGGCATCAGAGGTTGTGTGCAAGAAAGTAGACTGCAGTGGTATAGTCATTTGATGCGTATGGATGAGGACAGCTGCTGAAAAATGTACTGATTTCTAATTGTGGAAGGAACCTGTGGAAGGGGTAGACCCAGGAAGACATGGGACGAAGTGGTGAGAAAGGATCTTCCGATGCTTGGCCTCACTGAGAAGATAACAAGGGACTGAGACTTGTGGGAATTTGCTGTACTTAAGAAGAGACGTCAAGTAAAGTCATGCCCATCCATACATACAGGCATGTCCTTTATGGCCATGCCACCCACTCCCTCTACAAATGGAGAGGTCTTTGACTTGACTTGCAGATGCCAGTGCCACGTAAAATACACTCATACCGGTGCCACACACAATGCACCCATGCGAATGCCACATAAAATGCACCTGTCCAGTCGTAAAAGTGATTAGCATTAGGAAGGGCATTCAGCCATAGAAACCAAACCAAAACAGACAACTGGAACCTGGACAGCTCAATGGCTGGTCAGCTCCAGTCAAAACATCCAATCCATGCCAGCATGGAAAACAGACATTCTATGATGATGATGATGAAGATAATGATATATAAGTGTATGTATGTACTACTTTTGAATCTTTGAAGAATTACAGACAGGAAATCCCATACATGTTTTCTACATGTTACATGTATATACCTTGTAACTCCTATCCTGTCATGAAACATATGTAACACAGATTTGAAAAAATACCAAATTTTCCAGTCTTTGTTTTAATATATACTTACTTTGCAAATATAACTCACCAGAATTTTCAACTAGTATATATGTCTCATTTAAAATAAAACACTATACATACATTCGATTGCTGGAACATGCTGATGTGCTTCATGGTAACATAGTTTGCATTATAACCCTTCTATACACTATGTATGTGTATGTATGTGTGTGTGTGTGTGTGTGTGTGTGTGTGTGTGTGTGAGTGTATGTATGTATGTGTGCATGTATGTATATGTATGTATGTATGTATGTATGTATGTATGTATGTGTGTGTGTATGAATGTATGTGTATGTGTGTATGTATGTGTGTAAGTATGTATGTATGTATGTATGTATGTATGTATGTGCGTATGTATGTGTGTATGTATGTATGTATTATGTATGTGTGTGTATGTATATATATTATCATGAAAGAAGAGCATAACAGAAATAAAACACAAACAATTTGACAGACATTCTTTTATTCTTTTCTCTTTTATCTTTTACATATTTCAGCTATTTGACTGTGACTATGTTAGGCACTACCTTCGAGGGTTATATTCAAACAAATCAACCCCAGTACATATTCCCTTTTGCTGAAACGCTAAGTTACAGGGTTGCAAAGAACTGAGTGCCAGTTGTTAAGCGATGATAGGGAACAAACATATGCAAAAAGACACACACACAATGGGCTTCTTTCACTTTCCATCTTCACAAAGCCTTGGTTGGCCCAGAGCTATAGTAGAACACATTTACCCAAGGTGGCATACAGTAGGACCGAACTGGGAACGATAACGTTGGGAAGCAAGCTTCTTACCACACAACCACATTTGCATCTATATATATATACTCTTTACTCTTTTACTTGTTTCAGTCATTTGACTGTGGCCATGCTTGAGCACCGCCTTTAGTTGAGCAAATCAACCCCAGGACTTATTCTTTGTAAGCCTAGTACTTATTCTATCGGTCTCTCTTGCCGAACCGCTAAGTTATGGAGACGTAAACACACCAGCATTGGTTGTCAAGCGATTTTGCGGAGACAAACACATACACACAAGCATATACACACAAGCATATACACACACACATACATATATATATATATACAACGGGCTCCACTCACAAGGCTTTGGTCGGCCCGAGGCTATAGTAGAAGACACTTGCCCAAGGTGCCACGCAGTGGGACTGAACCCGGAACCATGTGGTTGGTAAGCAAGCTACTTACCACACAGCCACTCCTATGCTTATATATATAAACTTTGTAACAGTTACTTGATACAGTCACAATAATTTAAGAAATATTTTTGTTGATCTTTTTTTTTTAAATTATCAACTATCTAAAAACTTTTACTCAACAGAGTGTAATTTTTGCAGAAGATGTTTACATATACATACATACATATATAATAATAATAATAATAATAATAATAATAATAATAATAATGATAATAATAATAATAATAATAATAATAATAATAAGTAACAACAGAATGAGACCTCGATATTAGAAGCAGAGGATTATTTATATATGTTATAATTTAGAACAAATAGTAAAAGGTTGTCATTAATAGCTGACAAGAATGTATCGTAGCCCTTTGCTCCGAGATTCGAGACTCCAAGTACTATAATGGGGACCTTTTACTGTTTGTTCTAAATTATAACTTATATATAGATATATAGATATATATAGATATATATATATAGATATATATAGATATATATATATAGATATATATATATAGATATATATATATAGATATATATATATAGATATATATATATAGATATATATATATAGATATATATATATAGA
>NC_068996.1:12611119-12612234 GCF_001194135.2 Octopus bimaculoides | reverse complement strand
ATATATATATATATATATATATATATACATGTAAAGAATGAAGATGCGTTATCAATGAATTATTTAGCTAACATGCATTTCAGATAGCTTGACACAACCCAAGTAGTGCACAGTGCAATGTGCATGTTTAATTGATCCTTCATTTCATCAACTAAATTGCCATAGAAAAAGCCAAGCTATTCTTTCCAAAGCCAGAATGCTTCTGCTAAATTTAGTTTACATTGGAATAATGTGGGAGGATTTATAGCAGTAAATTCAAGACCACTGGCTCCTGTTTTATTGACCAGTGTCCATGTTACAGTCAAGAGGAGGCAAGCTTATCAGATCTTTCTACATTAACAATATCTAGTAGTTGTATGTAGCTTCTCAGGAATTGTAATTTGATCTACAATGCCATTAAGTACAACTCAGTAAATAGAAGACAGAGTGAATTTACTAGAACTATAAAAGAAAAGTATCTATTAAAAATTGTTTTTTATTGACTGCTATATGAATTTAAATTACATAAAATTATATAACATAAATAAAAAATACAGTATACCATATGTATGGATTCAAACACACAGAGGTATTCGAGGGAAATTTATATTGATACTGGATACACACACACACACACACACACATACACACACACATATGTATATACATACACACAGAGAAAGAGAGTGAAATGGAGAGCGGTGAGGAGAATTGAGGTATAAGCACCAAAGAAATCTACACAAATATGATCTCAATTGATATCAGGTCATTAATTGACTACAGTAAATCTGGATGGAACTGCCATGCATGTATTTATGTGATTGGCCGAAACAATATTTCAAAGTAACATATTTAGAATAAAAGCACAATTTTTCTCAAACAACTCATGCTTTAATTGTGCTCAACAGCTGTTTCATTAAGTTAAACATCATTATATGTATAATTATAGAATTGTGAAGTAGCATAAATCAATCTAATTTGAAATTATTAATTAGGTACCACCATTATGTAATTATACACTTTTATTGATGTTTATCTTAATGAAACAGTTGCTCATCATAATTAAGGTATGAGCTGTTTGTGAAGTGTGTGTGTGTGTGTGTGTGTGTGTGTGTGTGTGTGTGTGTGTGTGTGTG
>NC_068996.1:12608773-12611037 GCF_001194135.2 Octopus bimaculoides | reverse complement strand
AGTGTGTGTGTGTGTGTGTGTGTGTGTGTGTGTGTGTGTGTGTGTCTGTAAGAGAGAGAGAGAGAGAGCATGCATGAAGGAAAATAGGGATTAAATAAAACCAGGTGAATATCTCTTTAAGCACTGTAGAAATTGAAAGTAGCTAACTGTCCAGTTATTACCACAGTATTCCAGCCATACACAATGTTATTCATTTCCTGCAACAGGTACAATTTGTAAATCAGAGGTTAAACACTAATTAAATTCAGTGTATTAATCACAGGGTGCATTAGAAGAGAAAAAAACAAAGAATGAAGATGCATTAACAACAATTTATTCAGCTTACATGTATTGAATAGTTTTGCACAACATAAGCACTGCACAATACATATTGAATCAATCCTTCATTTGATCAACTTCTATAGCAATTTAGTCAATCAAGTGAAGGACCAATTAAATATGCATATTGCAACATGCAGTGCTTGGGTTATGCCAGGTTATTTGAAACACATGTAAGCTAAATAAATAGTTGATAAAACATCTTCATACTTTATGGTTTTTCAAATATACTCCATGATTAATATACCAAATTTATTTGATGCTTGATTTCTACAGAGTGCTTAAAGAAATTTAATCCCTATTTTCCTTCATCATATATATTATAAAAGGATATGGAAATTCGTTTGAAGCATTGTAGTGTGTGAGCAAAATAGTGAGTCTTAAACCTTGATATCCTACTAGGCAGTATTTTACTGGCAACTTGGCCAACACATGGTATGCTCCTTCCTTAACAGAAAACTGCTAAGCTATAAAATGATACAGGAAACAATTTTCTATTGGAAGACAGATTGAGCAGATTTGGAGAATTCCTCTAACACTATTTGAAGGACTTTTTATCCAAAAATATTGGAATACACAAATGGAAATTTAGACATTTCTTCATCTTTGCCTGTTATTTCTTGGAAATGCTGTGTTTTATTCAGTTTTACTCCTCACATTTCCATAAGGCTGTTTTAAAATTCACCATTTTGCTCACACATCACAATGCTTTAAATAAATTTTCAAACACTTATATCACTACATCTCAACCAGGCCCAGTTTGTAACCATGAAAGGATTGTTCAACTTGACAGAGAAACATGCCAAACTTAGCTGTCAAATTGACTTCTAAACAATTATTTCCTACCAGAAGACAGACTGAGCTGATTATGAACTGACTCAAAAAAACTATTTTCGTGCTACCTGAAGGAGTTTTTTCATCCTGAAATACAGGAATATATAAAATGGAAATTTAGACATTTCCACATCCATATCATTCTTTGGAAATGTCATATTTTATTCTATTTTTCCCTCATATGCATTTCCATAAGGTTTTATAAAAACACACCACTTTGCTTATATATATTATGTCATACCATGATAATGTGTAGACATATATTCCCTGTTGACAGGCCACCAATATTAAATGTGCTAACCCTTTAGCATTCATATTGTTCTGTCAAATTTAATGCTTATTTATCCACGCTATTTTTAACTAATCAAGCATTATCTTGTGGCTTTGAGATTTCACTGATGTGAGTACTTATTTTTAGAATGACATGGTAGGGTAGATAAGAGATGCTGGATATGGCCAGTTTGAAGAGGTAGAATATTTTGGTCAGATTTGGCTGGTTTAAATGCTAAAGGGTTAAACACTTCTGATGTACAAATTAGTTGTTCTAGTCTTTTGAAGCTGCTGGATTTGTTGAGTATATGAACAAATTGGTTGCTTATTTCTCTGGAACTGGTGAAATGATGTAGACACCTCTGATGAGAGTCCAATAAGATTCGAAAATCGAATAAGGCTGTTCTTCAATCTATGAAGAAATAGTTCAATTTGTGATGTTTGTATGTCTACTACCTAGACATACATACATACACATATATATATATACACACACACACATGTATAAACATAAATATATAGATATGAAATTCCATATGAGTGGCATTTATGCAAATTTTAAGAAAACAAAACATAATGTAATGACTACCAAAATCATTTTATTTCTTCTTGAATTATTTAATCACAATAAAACCAATACAGGCGAAACATAAACTACATAGTTTAAAAGTGACGTGCAAAATGCAAATTTGGTTAACTGCATCAGTTTTACTCACCAGGGTGATGCAATTAAATACAACTGAGTGTGTGTGTGTGTGTGTGAGAGAGGACACCTTCACATATACATACACACACACATACACATATATATATATATATATATATATGTATATATATATATA
>NC_068996.1:12591380-12607775 GCF_001194135.2 Octopus bimaculoides | reverse complement strand
TATATATATATATATATATGTATTAGATGTATTTTTTAAGATGTTGAATTCATGTATATTCACTTGAAGAAAACGTTTTTATACGGGTTTTTTTTTGCATGCTGTAATAATTCTGTTCATCAATAAAAAAAACTATATTTATATGGTATAAATACCATATAAAGAAAAAACCAATTTCCATCTGCTGTTATTTATTTATGTGTTTAGGTACATATATATTAGATATATGTAAATGTATGTGCGTGTTTAAATACATATATATTAGATATATATACATATATATGTGTGTGTGTGTGTGTGTATGTTTAAGTGTATACATATACACACATTCACATATGTGTATGCAAGTATGTATGTGTGTATGTATATACGTAACATTTGAAAATATGTTTTTTAATGAACACTTTTGAAACATGAAAAATAAAAATAAAATCTGTTGCAAATTTCATATTATTAGTTGCTTACCACAACAACCAGTCATTCCAAACTGATGCAAAAATTTACTTCTTGGTCACAATAACAAAGACCTAAATTAAAACTCTGGCTGGACCTAAAATAGTCTTGAATCTACATATCCATATTTTAAAAATAACTCTAGCATATTAGTTGGTAATTCACTCTAAGCATGTTTTGTGCTATTGACTTATAAATGACAATCTGAACTTGCATTTATAATTAGTTATCTCTTTAAAAGTGAAATCATTTGAAACAAATGCCCATACCAGATATCATTTCCTATCCCAAAGGTTCTGCCCACTCCATGTAAGCTGTAGTTCAGATAGTACAACAGCTTAGGATTTCAAAAGCCCACAGGTCGTCAATGCTCTGCCACAAGAATTAAGGAACCTACACAATATGGATGTGTGAGGGCCAGGTACTGCATTAATTTAGTGTTCAAATACTCACAGCTCTTCAGCGCTCTGCCAAAAGACTTAAGAAACCTACATAATTTGGATATCTTCAAACAGGAACTTCACATCCACCACATAAACCAACATCCAGAGTTCAAGTACAGATGAAGGCAGTGATGTCGAACTCTTCAGGCACTAAATGAGCCAACAAGGAAAAGAGTACACGCAAGAGTGGTGATATGAAATCAACCCAGCAACCAGAAGAAATTAACCACACAGGAGGGTAATGGAAAGGGTACAAAGAAATAGAAGAAAACTCAAAAGGCAAATTTTTGCATCAGTTTAAAATAGAAATAAAATTTTACAAAATTCACTACAAAACAACTTCGTCTTTTCAATAATAAAAATATGAGGGAACAAAAAATATTAAACTACAGTTAAATCTACATTTTTCTAAATTATTATTTTCTACTATAGGCACAAGGACTGAAATGTTGGGAACAGGAGTGCTGGTTGATTACATCGACTCCAGTCAACTGGTACTTAATCCATCAAACCTGAAAGGATGAAAGGCAAAATCAATCTTGGTGGAATTTGAACTAAGAATGCAAACATGAAATACCATGGGCAAAATGCATCTAGGCATATTTATGTTCTGAGTTCAAATCTCACTGAGGTAGACTTTACTTCTCATCTTTTCAAATAAATACCAGTTGAAAATGGGATCGGTGTGACTAACTGTCTCCTCCAAAATTTCAGGTCCTGGGCCTAAACTAGAAAAGTTATTATCATCATTTTCTAAGAGACAAACACACACACAAAAAAAAAAAAAAAAAAAAAAAAAAAAAAAAAATTCAGAAAATGTATTTACCTTGAATAGTTCTTTTAAAAAATGCTTTGCAAGCTTCACAAGATGATACACCATAATGGTATCCTGATGCAACATCACCACAAACCAAACAGACTTTCTTAAATCCATCTGGATTTTCTTGATCTGAGATCATCACATTTGAGCTAAACTCAGGTTTAATGTCTGCACTGCATGGAGAAATATTGTCTCCACTATCTCCCTGATATGAACGATCTGAGCCATAATCATCATGACCACTATAATCAGAAAATACTTCTCTTACGAATCCATCTTCAAGAACTTGGACAGAGCATCGCCCATGACTAACAGGGCTATTCGGTTCACATTTAACTGAATCTGGGTCCATCCTTTAACAAATCAGAAAAGCAACTGATGTCAGTGAATTAAGTTTAAACCTGAAAAAATGTAAATGAAAAAAAAAAGAGAGAGAAACTTATTTAAAAAGAAATTATAATTTGCATTTTATTTGTATTTTCTTCAGAAAAATATGTTCTTGCTGTTATGTTTGTATTATTATCGTTAAATTTTAGGTCTTGTGCCTATAGTAAAAAGGATTATCACTATTATAATTAAAAGGTAATAAACTGGAAGAATTGTCACCGTGCCAGACAAAATGATTACGTTCCGAGTTCAAATTCCACTGAGGTCCACCTTGCCTTTCATTCTTTCAAGGACAAGAAAATAAGTATCAGTTGTATACTGAAGTCAATGTAATATACTTGCTCTTAGTTCCCCTAAAATTTCAGGCCTTGTACTTATCATCATCATCATCATCATCATCATCGTTTAACGTCCGCTTTCCATGCTAGCATGGGTTGGACGATTTGACTGAGGACTGGTGCAACCGGATGGCTACACCAGGCTCCAATCTAATTTGGCATTATTATTATTATTACATTCCAAGTTCAAACTCCTCTGGGGGGTCAACTTTTCCTTTCATCTTTTTGGGGTTGATAAAGTAAGTACCAGTTGAGCACTGGGATTGGTGTAATTGATACACCTCTCCCCTAAAATTGCTGGCCTTGTGCCAAAATTTGAAATCATTATTATTATTATTATTATTATCATTAAGGTGGCAAATTAGCCAAATCATTAGCATGCTGGGCAAAATGCTTAGTGGCATTTCTTCAATATTTATGTTCTGAGTTCAAATTCCACCAAGGTCGACTTTGCCTTTCATCTTTACGGGGCTGATGAAAAACGTATCAGTTTTGCACTGGGGTTGATGTAATTGACTATCCAACCTCCCCCAAAATTTCAGGCCTTGTGTCTGTAGTAGAAAGGATTATTATTATTATTATTAAGGCGGCAAGCTGCCAGAATCATTAGCACGCCTTTCGGGGTCAATAAATTAAGTACCAGTTACGCACTGGGGATCAATGTAATCGACTGAATCCCTTTGTCTATCCTTGTTTGTCCCCTCTATGTTTAGCCTCTTGTGGGCAATAAAGAAATAAGAATCATTAACATGCCAGCAAAATGCTTAGCAGTATTCCGTCTGTGCTTACGTTCTGAGTTCAAATTCTACCAAAGTCATCTTTGCCTTTCATCCTTTCAGGGTCAATAAAACCAGTTGAGCACTGGTGGATGGGATCAATGCAATCGGCTTGTCACCCCCCACCACCACTACCACCAACAACAACAAAATGTGTCTATAGTAGAAAAGATTATCAATATTATGGTTGGATTTTTATTTGTATTTTCTTCAGAATAATATGTTCCAGCTGTTACTTTTGTACTAATATCATTATCATCATCATCTACAAGTTCAACAACAAAAATACCCGGCTGGACTGTCCCCCTGTCCCCGTTACTTGCCCCAAGTGTGGGTGTTTATATAAAATCAGATAAAACAGGTAAAACATCCACAACAACAATAGTAATCCTTTTTACTGGCCCCTGCCTTGCAAATTTCAGGCAAAAGGCCTGAAATGCTGGGGAAGGAGGCTAGACAATGACATGAAACCTTGTACTTGACTGGTACTTTATTTCATCAAGCTTGAAAGGATGAAAAACAAAGTCAAACATGGCTGAGTTTGAACTCAGAACATAAAGATGGATGGAACGCTGCTAAGCATTTTGTTCTTTGTGCCAATGACCTTGCTAGCTCACTGCCTCAGCAATAATAATAATAACCATTTCTACTATATACACAAAGCTCAAAATTTGGAGGGGAGGGGCTAGACAACTACACTGACCCCTGTGCTTGATTGGTATTTATTTCATTGACTCGAAAGAAATGAAAGGTAAAATCAACATCACCAAAATTTGAACTCAGAACACGAAGACAGACAAAATGCTGCTTAGAGTTTTGCATGATGTGGTGACAATTCTGATTGGCTGTTGCCTTAATAATAAGAAGAAGAATCCTTCTTATTATAGGTACAATCCTGAAATTAATAATAATGGTTTCAAGTTTTGACACAAGTCATCAATTTTGAGGGAGTGGTTAAGTCGATTACATTGGCCCCATGATCAACTGGTACTTATTTTATCCACCCCATAAGAATGGAAAGCAAAGTCGACCTTGGTGGAATTTGAACTCAGAGCATACAGATGGACAAAATGCCACTAAGCAATTTTCCCAGTGTGCTAACAATTCTGCTAGCTCACCAGCTTCTTAATAATAATAATAAAAATAATAATAATAATAATAATAATAATATAGAAATGGTTTCCAATTTAGATCCAAAGCCAGCAGTTTTTGTAGGGAGAAGATAAATCAATGCCAACAGCCCAATACTTCACGGATACTTCATCAGCTGAAGAATGAACGGCAAAATTGACCTCTGTGGGATTTGAACTTAGAACATAAAAACTCAAAACAATACCATTAACCCTTTTGTTCCCATATTTCTTTTGAGATGCTCTGTGTTTCTTTCAATTAATTTTAAATATAACAAAGAATTTAGTAAAATAACTTAGTTATCATTAAGCTAGTGTTAGGAACATAAATTGTGACTAAGAACTTTTGAAAACAAGACATTTATAATACAGAGCCAGAGCCGGTTTCAGCCAGGTTGCTATCAAAAGGGTTAAGCAATTTTTCTGATATTCTAATGACCCTGCCAGTCCAGTATCCTAATAATAATAATAATCAAGATGATGATGATGATGGTAATAATTTCATTTATTTGCCAGAAGGGCAGTGATTGAGAAGACAATACAAGGACTAGAGAAGTTTTACAGAATAGTTTCATCTTCATCATCATTATTTTATTTATATCTGTTTTTCCATGATGGCACGGGTAGATGGTTTGATAGGAGCCAGCAAGTCAGAAGACTGCATCAAGCTGGAAGCCTTTCCTAATGCCAACCACTTTACAGAGTGTACTGGATGCATTTTACATGGTACCAGCTGCAATGAGGTCACCAAGGGACTTGCAAGACAAAGACCCCTCAGCTGGGAGGGTGAGCAGTAATGAGGGAGGTGGCTTTGTGCTAGTTGAGAGGTCAAAGTATAATAAAGAAATAGAAATAGGCGTCTTGTAGTAGAGCAGATACATGGCTACTCCAGATACAATTATATTAGATAATTGGATTATCATCATCATCATCATCATTTAAGGTCCATCTTCCATGCTGGCATGGGTTAGATGGTTTGACAGCAGCTGATGAGTAAGAGAACTGACTGCATCAAGCCCTACTGTCTGCTTTGACATGCATGGTTTATACAGCAGGATGTTCTTATTAATGCCAACCAATTTACCGAAAGTACTGGGTGCTTTTTACATAGCACTATCAGCTGTGACATCACCAAAGACTTGCAGGACAAAACCCCTCAACTGAGAGTGGAGATGGTTAGCTTCATGCTAAAGGATGAAGGGTTAAAGTAAGAGATAAGTTGAGGCCTGAACAAGTTCTTGGAGTTGCTCACATTGAGTAGAAGAAGAGGAGAGATAAAAGAGAATAATCAGCAGAAGCTACAAGAGATAGATAATGGAGGTGATATGACCAGACGGCCCCATGATACATAAGGTGAATAGAAGTGGGTGGCTGGTTTGCAAAATTGTTCAGGGAACAGATGAAGAAATGGGGAGACAGACTGAAAAATTTGGGTAGGGCTGAAGAGTGGGTTATGACTTGGGGAAGATAGAGGGATACATGCAGAAGAAGGCAGGATGGGGAAACAAGTGACAGGATAGTAATGAAGAAACAGTTGACTAGAAGAGGACAAGAGAAAAATAACATACTTGAGTAGTCTGCAAAAGCTGGGGAGTGGGGGAAGACTGGTATAGTGCATGATGGGAGGATATTTGGCTCAGGGGTGGGGGTGAGCACAATATACAATATACATAGCACTTCCAGAACTTAGTTTCATTGAGGAGGATAGGTCTTTATGAAAACTTAATATTGCCAGAGCAAACATGAGAAACAAAATGGTATAGTAAGCAAATGAAATGAGACAATCCAGACAGCAATTTTAAAACTGTTATTTTTCTGACACATTTAATAAAAATAAAGCCACTAAGTTGGCCAGTAATATATGGGATCTGAAGACCACACACAATCATGTGGAGAATTATGGAGAAATTTATGTCATACATAAATGGATCAAAGAGTTGCAAGACATGCATAGCTAAAGATCACACATTCTTTTTAGGTCCATGAATTCCAACACACTTCTTAATTCTAGATTTGAAATATTTAGCAAATGCAAGCACATGGACAAGCTTCTTTTGTTGAACAGGAGGATACAGCTTGCTCTGGATTGAGTAGCTATGTCACAGACTTCAACCTCATTCCTGCTATATTATTCTATACCAGCTAGATTTTATGATTTCGTCAGACAAATATTTTGGTTTTCTTTCTTTCTTTCTTGTTCCACTTTTTGTATCAACCTTCTTCGTGTTTCTGCTTCTTCTTGTTTCTCAAAGACCAGTATCTTGGTTATAAATACATTTAATGATAGGACTTAGCCTGAAAGATTACTTGGTGATACATGTCATGTTATATAAATCTGCCAATTTATTGTACCTCTAAAGCATAAAACTATTAGCTCTTTTGTAAATTGTGTATATTCATTGTGAATATATATATGCAAGATCTGATGTAAATTCCTCTAGAGCTCCTTATCAAATAGGAATTTGGTTGCTACTGATGTAAAAGAATTCAAAAAGAATATGGTTGCACACACTGAGTTGAAAGTTGCTCGTAGATATATGCAGGATATGAATCCTCTTCCTGAGAGGGGCACAGAAGAGGCTCTTTCATGTGACCAGTGTGGACATAACTGCTTCTCAAAAGTAGCCTACTCAACCATATGCACGGTCAAGGAGGAATCTCCATCAACCCATATGACATTTGGCATGATCTCTCATACACCTTGAGCAGCAGAGTGTGTGTGTGTGTGGGGGGGGGGGTCCTCCAGTGGACTCACTCAGCATTGTAGGTCTCAACAACACTAAGATAGTCAGCCAGTTGCTGGAAGGCTAATTTGTTGTTGGTGTGGAATGACCAGTAGTCTCTTTGCAGGCCTTGAGAACCACATGAGACATCATCATCGATGGGGAGACCAAATGTTAGATGTTTCTTAGAGTGAAGTGTTTCTTAGAAGGAAATGGTTTTACTCAAGTCAAGAATTGATTTCCACCATGTGTATGTGTAGAGGAGTGAGGGGCTTTCTATTGATGTCATTGAGATAAGCATTCAGTCACATGAATTGCTTTATACTGATTCCATCAGAAACTTATGGATAAATCAATGAGGAATAGTCAGTTGACTAAAGCATGCACACACCTGAGGAAGCACATGTGGAATTACTCAGTTAATTACTCATTGATTTAACGAATAATTAAGTCAAATGACTATAAAACAGAATACGAGTGCTTGATATTAACAGAGGATCCATCATCAACATACACATATTTATTTACTCCATCTTTTATCTTTTACAAGTTTCAGTCATTGGACAGCAGCCATACTGAGGCACTGTGCTTTGAAAGGTTTAGTTACACAAATCAACCCCAATATGTTCCCTTTTTTTAAAGTCTAGTGGTAGCTTTTGCCTAACTACTAAGTTTCATGGATGTAAACACACCAACACCGGATGTCAAGTGGTGGTGGGAAACAAACACAAACAACAGGCTTCTTTCAGTTTCTCTCAACCAGATCTACTCACAAGGCTTTAGTCAGCCCAGGGATATAGTAGAAGACACTTGCCTAAGGTACCACACAGTGGGACTGAACATGAAACCATGTGGTTAGGAAGCCAATTTCTTACCACACAGCCACCCCTTTACTTATTTATATTGCTTTTTGTTTTGTTCTGTTTTATTTTTTTATCTGAAAGAAATATAACAGATATTTAGTTTGAATTTTCTTGGTGTTATTTAGTTTACTAGTTTATTTTGGCCAGCTTGTATAAAATAAGCAAGTCAATATATAATAAACAAGATCATATTCTAAATACACAAAGTTCCCTTCCTTTTGTGGCCCTTCCTTTTTTTTCTGTAGTGCTGCTCTGGGAAATTGTTCTCTCAATCAAACAACATTTCTTTCTTCAGATCCCCTTATTAAATAGCTGCAAGGGTGTTCGCTCTCTCCCCCACTTTCTCTCACTCTCACTCTATCTCTCTCTCTCTCTCTCTCTCAAGTTTGCAATTATTGTATCAAGTATTCTCTAATATCACAATCACTATTCAGATGTTCTGTAATTTAAGAAAATTTGAAAATAATAAATAATTGATAAAAAACGTAATGTTTTCTTCAGTGAATTATTATTATTATTATTATACACGGTGGTGCATCAGCATGGCCGCAGCTCTAAGCTGAAACTATAAAAATAAAAAATTAAAATAAAATTATTGAGATGAGCTAGCAGAAATGTTAGCAGTTATAAACTGGGGTCAATGTAATCGACGTACCACTTGCCTTAAAATTGTTGGCCTTGTGCCAAAATTGGAAACCATTATTATAATAATAAGGCAGCAAGCTAGCAGAATTGTTAGCATGCTAGACTTACCTGTCTTTGCTTTCTGAGTTCAAATCCCACCAAGGTTGATTTTGGTTCTTATTTTATTGACTCAGAAAGGATGAAAGACAGACAAGAGCTGAGATCAATGTAATCAATTAGCCCCACTTCCTCTCCTGAATTTTTCAGGCCATGTGCCTATAAAAAGACGGATTATGCTAATGGTTCTTATTTCTTTATTGCCCACAAGGGGCTAAATATAGAGGGGACAAACAAGGGCAGACAAAGGGATTAAGTCGATTACATCGACCCCAGTGAGTAACTGGTACTTAATTTATCGACCCCGAAAGGATGAAAGGCAAAGTGGACCTCGGCGGAATTTGAACTCAGAACGTAACGGCAGACGAAATACTGCTAAGCATTTCGCCCTACATGCTAACGTTTCTGCCAGCTCGCCGCTAATGGTTCTGCTACCTCACTGCCTTACTACTAGTAATAATGATTTCAAATTTTGGCACATTTCAGGCAAGGGCCATAGTCAATTACATCAACCCCAGTGGTCAACTGATACTTATTTTATCAACCCTGAAAGAATGGAAGACAAAGTCATCATCCTCAGTAGAATCTCAACTTAGAATGTGAAAATAGACAAAATGCCGCTAAGCATTTTGCCCAGCATGCTGACAATTCTGCCAGCTCACTGCCATATTACTACTAATACTAATAATGGCTTCAAATTTTGGCACAAGGCCAGCAATTCCATGGGAAAGGTAAGTCGATTACATTGACCCCAGTGCTCAACTGGTACTTAATTTATTGACCCCTAAAAAGATGAAAGGCAAAGTTGACCTCAGCAGAATTTGAATTCAGAACATGAAGACATGAAATGCCACTAAGCATTTCGGTCATAGTGCTAACAATTCTGCTAGCTCATCACCTTAGATGATGATGATAATAATGATAATAATAATAATGCCGTAGTGTAGTACCAGGTAGTGGCTCACATGGCTTCTGATCATAACTGATTGGAAGTGGTCTTATGTACATGTTTTGTGTTGGTGCAAAAGATAGGCTACAGCAAATATTCTGCTTAATACCACAGATTTGCTTCTCAGTTATTTGACCTTAACCAATTGATCATGTCCCTTGGTGGCTGACGATATGTGCATCTCTGATCACGAGCAGAAGTAGTGGGGGAGCATCATAGCCATGTGTTGAGAGGAATTCTTTGAAGTTTGAATCATCTGCTTCTAGAAATACAGGTGTTTCATTCATCATCTTTGAACAGCTTTTATTTGGGGACCTGTTGAGTGGGATGGGCTACTTGACCTGAAGAAAATTCCAGCTGACCCCCACCTGCAAGGTCATGCGCTGTTTATCTTGATATGAGGTCAGTATGTCATGCAAATATAGTTTTGATGCATGTGCCTGGTAAATTGGGTTTCGTGTATTTGTACCCCAGTGTCATTTTGATGGTATGTGCCATTCTCTCACTCATTAATAATAATGATGATGATGATGATGATGATGATGATGATGATTTCAAACTGTTCTAAGGTAGATTTGTCAAGAAAACAAACAAAATAAAAACAACAAAGGCTCCTTAAATTTTTTGTTTTTTTAAATATGAATTTAATTTGGTAATTTTATAATAAAGACTTGTGTTTAAGTCAGCAGATGAGAATTGGTTTGTTTATATCGATCTGAATTTAATCAGTTAATGAGATATATCTGATGAGAGTGTTTTTGTCAAAAATAAATATATAAAATACAAAAGAGATTTTTATTAAAAAAGACCAAAACATTAGAAACAACAAATTAATAAAAAAAATTGTAAACATCGGTGCGTGACCTGGGAAACTACAGGAGCAATGGTGCATCATTCCATGTGCATATTATCAAGATTGTAACGCTGTGCAGGTGAGTGGCTGGTTGGATTCTGAGAGCATTCTGAACAAGGGAATTGGATACGATGCTACTCCAATGGAGAACGTTTGTCCACCTCCCAACTTTGGAACTGAAAGCTATACCAACCACCGAACTGGACACCATAGCAAAGTACCAAGAGAAGGAAAAAAGATATCATGCTACTCTTATGGAGAAGATTTGCTCTCAGTAGCCTAAACTATGCTCTCAACTGTTGTTATTTTGAAGCCACAGGTGTCACGCTAACAGCAGGACTCAAGGCAATGTAACACCACTACACAAAGAAGAGAGCCTCAGTTCAACAGATGAGCAACTGGGAGAGGCTAAATAGAACTGTGCCTCTACTCCCTAGACAGAAGATGTGAAAGCTATGCAGTCATCTGTATATGGAAGATTCACAAAGGTCTAGCTCTCAGGTTTCAGATTGAAAGCTATACCAACCACCAAACTGGACACTACTGCATAGATCCTTCAGAAAGAAAAAGGATATGATACTACTTCAATGGCGAACATTCGTTTTCAGTTGCCTGGTTAACTGTTCCCAACTGTGGTCACTGCAGACCTAAAAACAATCCTGGTTTGTTTATGTCCTTATAACTTAGCGGCTCAGCATGAGACACTGATAGAATAAGTACCAAGCTTTAAAAATAAGTACTGAAATCAATTTGTTTGACAAAAATCCTTCAAGGCGATGCTCTAGCATGGCCACAGGCCACTGACTAAAACGAGAAAATGAAGGATAAAGGCTATCAACAATTTTTGCTTCTTTCTCACTTTTAGTTTGTTTTTCATTAGCAGAAAATGTATTTACAGCATATATAATTAAGAATGTATTGATTATTAACAAGCTGATTGGTATCAGCTATTAACAAATCTATAAGAATTAGATTTAACGTCAATGATTCTTTAGAATCATGCTCATGCTACAGGTTTAGTCACAATAAGAATAGCATAATGTGCATGTGTGTTTTTAATCTTTTATCTGTTTCAGTCATTCAACTGTGGCCATGCTGGGGCAGTGCATTGAAAGGTTCATTAGAATAAATCTGTCCCAGTACGTATTTTAAACTTGGAATTTTCTCTATCGGTCTTGTTTTGTTGAACTGCTAAGTTAAAGGAGCATGAAAACAAACCAAGGCTGATTGATTGTCAAGGGGTGATAAAGAACAAAAATAAAAAGACACACACAAACACAGTCATATACATACACACACACACACACACACACACACACACACACACAATACATTTATATATACATATATACATATGTATTCAAACATATATACAGATCTGTCAGACAGGACCTTGATGACTGCCATGAGGCAGGAAAGTATACTAGTCCTTATATATTTAATACTCTATATTTAATACTCAATATTTCATATATTCAATAAGACATTCAATACTTCATTTCATTTTACTATTTATATTATATATTTCATATCCCACATTAATTTTATGAGAATATGAATAAAACATAAAAAACAGACAGAGTTGGAACTCTTTTAAATAATATATATATATATAATATATATATATATATATATATATATATATATATATTTTTTCATTTCATTTCATTTCAAAGTTTCAGCTCAGAGCTGCGGCCATGCTGATGCACCACCGTGTTAAAATGCTTACAGCACCTAGGGTTCCCAAGCGGTCACCCATCCAAGTACTAACTAGGCTCGATGTTGCTTAACTTCGGTGATCGGACGAGAACCGGTGCTTTCAACGTGATATGGCCATAAATGCAAAACCTGAAATCAAAAAACCTTCAGGTTAACTTAGCAAAGGCTAAGATTCTAGTAAGCAAGAGAAGGGACAGACAGGAATTCCATATTGTGTACCCGGTGCAAACTATGGACACACAAAAGGTGCAATAGAATAATAAGAAGGTTGTCAGAGAAGCAAGTGTTCATATGTGGAAGATGTGCAGGAGTCATAAAAACTACCGATACCCAGAGGCTCTTTAGAGGTAGTGGATAATTTCTACTACCTGGAGGACATAGTTAGTTGTGGAGGAGGATGCATGGATAGTGTAATCACTAAAATAAGAGTAGGATGGAAAAAATACTGAGAGCTTTTATTTCTGTGGGCAACCTAAGGTTGCTCGCTTCCTGGGTGAAAGGAAGATTGTATGATGCATGCATACAAACAACAACGCTACATGGTAGTGAGATGTGGGCCCAAATGCAGAAGACATGGGAAGGCTAGAGAGGAAGGAAGCTTGTATGTTCTGCTGAATGTGCAGCGTTAGTGTACATGTGCGAGAAAGAGTGCTAGTGTGTTGAGAGAAAAGCTGGACATAAGAGGAATTAGATGCATTGTGCATGAGAGAAGATTGTGCCGGTTTGGTCATGTGATGCATATAACTGCAGACAGTTGGATATGGAAGTGGGAGACCCAGGAGGACATGGGATGAAGTATTGAAGGCTGATCTCAAGACACTGAGCCTTACAAAGACAACAAAGGACCAAGATATCTAGTGTCAAACTGTACTCAAGAAGACCTGTCCACCACAACAGAATTGATACCAATGCTGGTGCCACATGAAAAGCACCCATGTTGGTATCATGTTAAAAGCACTGGTATTGGTGCCACATAAAAAGCATCCAGTACACACTGTAAAGTACTTGGCATTAAGAAGGACATCCAGCTGAAGAAGCTATGCCAGAACAGACAATGGAGTCTAGTGTAGCCCCTGGCTTTACCAGCTCCAGTTGAATTGCCCAACCTATGCCAGCATGGAAAATGGACATTAAACGATGAAATATACATACACATATACATATATATATGTATATACTGCATATTCAAGATGCTTCCCATAAACTTAGCAGATATATATATATATATTTATATGATGATGATATATACAGACATACATTTAAGACTTTTGGTCATCCAGGGGCTATAGTAGAGGACATTTGTCCAAGGTGCCACACAGGGAGATTGAGCCCACTACCATGTGGTTGGAAAGCAAACTTCTTATCACACAGCCAAACCTGAACTTATATATCTATATGCATGTGTGTATGTGTGTACATGTATGTGTGTATATGAGTGTGCCCTGTGGTGTGTGTATGTGTGTGTGTGTGTGTTGCAAGTGTGCCTGTGGTGTGTATAGGTGTGCATGTGTTTGTTTTCCTGATTGTATATATGAGTTTATCAGGTTCTTACAGCTGTTGACATATTTTATCAGACTCCAAATAAAGTGATAAAAAAATTGACAGTGAACTTGCCATGAGGAGGGGAAAATCCAGTGTTTCGGAGTGTCTTTCTTCAGGAAGAAGTTGGAAGAAGAGAAATAAATGGGAAGCAGCAGAGTTTTACTTCCTCTAAGTTTAAAAAAAAAAACTGGCTGCAGCTGATGAGGAACGCAGGGCCATATGAGCTTCATACAGATACAAGAAATGGTAGGAGAACCAGTGTAGAAAGGAGAAAGGAAAGAGAAATGGAATGAAGAGGAGAAGCAGACAAAGCAAGAGTAATGGAGGAGAGTCAAAGAATAAGAAACGATTTAACGAAGTAGGAGGATGTGTAGGAGTAGAAGGAAGTAAACAAAAATGTTTATTTAAACCTGCCAGTGACACCGTGCCAAGTTTGAATATAAAATGTTGTTCCCTCTGTTTTCTTGAGAATGTGGATCCATGGTGTGCAGTAATGCTGCACACTGATAAGTGATCAGTTGGCATGTAGAGCTGAAGTGGGTGGTGGTGACAGGTTGTCTTAGCATATGTTGTATATTTCAAATACACTCTCAAAAGCAATGGGCAGTACATCAGGCTATTTCTCCAATGTAATGGGTGCCGCAAAGTTTTGCATATGACGCAATATATATGGTTAGATGATGTGCAATGGAAATTCTGGTTAATGTGATATTGTCTGTATATTTGTTGACCGCTTGTCAACAGTAAGTGTATGTGTATGAGAGTGTATGTGTATGAGAGTGAATGTGTATGAGAGTATAATAGTGTGTTGTATCTGTTTCCTTATGACAGCATATGTAGACACAGACAAAAATAGTACTGTGAAATGTGGTGCTTCTAAAAATTATTGTGGAAGCTATTTTTAAATACACTATCATGTCCCTATCATCTTTGTTGGCAAACAGAATAAAATAGATGAAATTGTCAAAGGAATAAGCAGGCAGGATGAAAGCATGCACAATAATAGTATTTCGTATATTCAAAAGACAGTCTTTCAACACATCTTGTTTTAGCTTAATTGAATGAACCAGTTTCCAGATATCTTAACCCTTTATCATTCAACTTATTCTGTCAATGTTTATTCACATAGTCTTGAATTTAATCATGCATTATCTCATCACTTCAAGATTTCAAGAATATGACTGTTTATCTTTTAGAATGACATTATAAGGGCAGTGTAAAAGACCAGCTCTGGCCAGTTTCGACATTATACATGTATATTTGAGCCAGGTATGGTCAGGTCAAACGCTAAAGGGACAGGTATATGTGTGTTTATGCATAACCATTTAGCATTCAGATTACTTTGTCAAATGTAATAAATACTTTTTCATTGATATTGATTTGAATGAATCATTCATTATCTTGTAGCTTTGACATTTCAATGGTGTGATTGTTTATTTTTAGAATGACATTGTAGGGCAGGTGTAAGAGGCCAGATCTAGCCAGTCTTAATCTAACACAGAATATTTGAACTAGATATGGCCAATTTAAATGCTAAAAGGATATATATATATGTGTGTGTGTGTTTGGGTGTGTGTGTGTATGTATATATGTATGTACATATGTATGTATACTTTATATATATATATAGATATATATATATAAGTATGTAGCTTTATATAAGTGTATCTCAAATAGAATGAACAGTCATCACCACTACCACCACTGTCATCATTACCGTCATCATCTCATTTGTATTTTGAATGTTTACAATTCACACCAAATTATTATTCAGACAAAACACACACACATACACAGCATTTATATGTACGTGTGTGTGTGTGTGTGTGTGTGTGTGTACATATGTATGTAAATATATATGTATACTTTATATACATATATAGATATATATATATAAGTATGTAGCTTTATATAAGTGTATCTCAAATAGAATGAACAGTCATCACCACTACCACCACTGTCATCATTACCGTCATCATCTCATTTGTATGTTGAATGTTTACAATTCACACCAAATTATTATTCAGACAAAACACACACACATACACAGCATTTATATGTACGTGTGCGCGCGTGTGTGTGTGTGTGTGTGTGTGTGTGTGTGTGTGTGTGTGTGTGTGTGTGCACACACCCACACCAGGAACCAACTCCGGATTCAGATCTACAGTTTAAATTGGATTTTATACTTACATATTTACAGTATCCTACAAACACAAGATAGCTTCATTCTTATTTACCTTACTGCCTAGGTTCTGCTGAATCCTTATAAGTTATAAGCACATACACCATATCCACTCATGTGACTTTTGTCAGCCCAGGGCTACAGTAGAAGATGCTTGCCCAAAGTGTCACACAGTTTGACTGAAGTAAAAAACCATGTGGTTGGGAAGCAAACATCGTACCATGTAGCCATGACTGCATTGACAATATTCAGTTTATTTTTTTAATCATTAATATACACACACATACAGAGCCCAGAACTTACAGCTCCATCTTTATTTATTCATCCTCTCAGTATCAAACCAATGAAGTACTGAGAAGCTATGTGGTCGCTCAGCATACAAGAAACAACAACCCAACAACCAAATCTTTGAATGACAACTTACCAATGTGTGTGTAAGTATGTATATTTATATATATATATATATATATATATAT
>NC_068996.1:12587229-12589830 GCF_001194135.2 Octopus bimaculoides | reverse complement strand
AGGGAGAGAGAGGGAGGGAGAGAGAGAGAGGGAGGGAGGGAGAGAGAGAGAGTGTGTGTACATGCATGCGTGCGTGCATATGTAAAAGATGAAAGAAAAAGGGTTTAAATTTAACGACAGCTGTTTCAGTAGCATTTCATTGGTGCATTCATAGATTGCATTATAGCATAAATCTGTTGAATAGGTTTTACTTTGCCTATTTGTATCTGTTTAATATTTTACTCTAGGATGGTGGATTTATGCCATGATGTAATCTATGAATACATCAATAAAATACTACTGAAACAGCTGTAGTGAATTTTAAAGCCAATCTGTGTTCTTACTGTACCTATACCACACCTGGAATTAACCCTGAGTCGGATCAACAGTTTCTATTGGATTTGATACCTGCAGTACGCTACAGACACATGACACCTAATAACTGTCTTCACATCACTGTGAACTTAATGCTATGGTACCCAGCCAGTCTTGGCACCACCCTTGTTGATACACTTAGATTCAAATGAACCCTGTAATTAATCTATGTTTGAGAAGACCCATAAAGCCAAGTGAAATCAGAGTCATGGCCGATGCTGGTGTCACATAACTGGCACCTGTGCCAGTGACACGTAAAAGGCACCCTTCAAACGTTGGGCCTGTGTGTATGGATGACAGCAGTTTTACTTTCATGTTTTTGATTTTATTTCTGGTTCTTGTAATATTCTGAATGTTTTAAACTTCATACAAGCAAAGTTACTAAAATAATTTCATCATAAAGTTTAAAAAAAACTTTGAAGTAACACTTTTAATAAATCTTTTTAAAAACAATGTGCATGTGCATTTTCATTTTGTATATACCTGTGCAGATACCATTATCACCATCATCATTCAACATCTTCCTTCTGCTGCTAATGCCACAAAAAAGCACCCAGTAAAATGTGTTAGCATTAAGAAAGGCATCCAGCTGTATAAACCTAGCCAAAGCAGACACTAGATTTTGGCTTAGTCTTCTGACTTGACAGCTCCAGTCAAACTGTCTAAGCCATGCCAGCATAGAAAATGAACATTAATCCTTTAGCATTTAATCCAGCCACATCCAGCCTAAATATTCTACTTGTTTTATGTTGAAACTGGCCAGATCCAACCTTTCTCGCCTACCCTATAATGTCATTCTAAAAATATAGAAACACACCATTGAAATCTTGAAGCTACAAGATAATGTGTGATTAAGTCAAAGCAATGTGTATAAATTAAACAAGACATTTGACAAAGAAATTTGAATGCTAAAGGGTTAAATAATGATGACGATGATAATGATATATTCACTGTTTTTACCATTTATTAAATTTATGTCTGATTACCAAATGATATCAAGTATTTTATACATACATCATATATACGTTATTGTGAACAGAAAAAGAGAAAATCATTTTTTTGTCCAGCAAGTGTAGAAGTTTCCAAAATGTTTTTCATTCTCCATCACAAAAACTTTCCTCTCTTTAACATTGCCAAGATATTCCAACTTTAACTACAAACTATGTCACCAAGTTAAGAAAACTTATTCGCTACTTGTTGTCAGACACCTCAACATATAAACCAGCTTATCATCACTACTAACACCATCGTTAGTTCATAGATGTTTATATCATTAACTGCTCCACTGCCTCAGGTGCACCTCGCCTTCTGGTTCATTGACAAATCTCTCAGAAACTCATCTTATTCTGTCTTATGTGCACCAAACGCCTGCACTCGTTTTTATCCACGGTATCGAATTTTCAATGGAATATTTCTTTGAAGATAATTGAATTTTTGTTCTTCTTTCATCAGGAGCTAGTGTAATTCTGAAGACTTAACAGGGTTTTCTTAAAATAGACTAATGATAGTGGAAGTTGTCTGACTCATGCTGAAGATCTGAACTAAATGTAACTGTATGGACTCCACTGAAGGCACTGAAGGCCCAACATACATGGGGCTTCGGCAATGTGATTTATTCTTGATTAAAACACTTCACTTCAGATTCCTCCAATCCACTCACTCGGCAGGCAAAAATGAGTAATCCAGCAACAGAACAGCGTCTTATCCAGTGGAGAAGATGTACACCTTAAAATCAGCAAAGCTGGCCTTATGAGCCTAAGACCCAGGAAGGACTTTTGATCCATCTATATGGAGTCATGTAGCTTAGTGGTTAGGGTGTTGCACTCATTATCATGGACCAGGTGATGAGTTGTGTTCTTGAGGCAAACACTTCATTCCACATTGTTCTCGTCTGCTCAGCATGCAAAAATTAATAATCCTGTGGTGGAACATCATTCTGTTCGAGAGGAGAGTGAAGAAAATATATATGCCACAGAATCTGGGAAACCAGCTGTAGGAACCTGTGGATTGGGAAGGATCTTTGATCCCTTTTGATTCTATCTATGAGGATGGAAATCAAATTTCTTACCACACAACCATACTTGCATATATATATATATATATATATATACACACTTTATTTAAAAGCAGCAGAAATATAACAAAAAAACTGTTACTCTGAGTTTCACGTTCCCGTTCATCGGACAGTTTTGTTAGACAAAACTCTCCGATGAACGGGAACGTGAAACTCAGAGTAACAGTTTTTTT
>NC_068996.1:12585612-12586260 GCF_001194135.2 Octopus bimaculoides | reverse complement strand
TGTATGTATATATATATATATATAATAATATAGATTTAATCAAAAGATTAAATGTGGTACTTAAAATGTTTGAGGCTCCAGAATTTGGTAGGATAAAAACTAAAAACAAAATCAAGAGATCTGGTGAATAAAATTTGAAGTTAAGCAACAAAAATTCAATAGGTTATAGCAGTACGTATGTACGTTTCGTACAAGCTCCATTTATTCATGTAGTGAGAACACCACAGAAAAGACAATGAAAATGTACTCCTCAGCTGCATAATGGAATTTCATTTTAGAAAGTCATTTTGAAGATGTTTGCAAAAAACAAGAGTAAGAGAAGAAAACACATCTCGACTATGCTGCTGTTTCACAGACAAAAAAATATAAAGAAAAATTATTGTTTATATTAAAAAATCTGGTACTCCATTGGTCATGAAGACGAGTGCGACAGCTGATTCAATCAACAAAACAGCATGCCTGTAAAATTAATGTGCAAGTGGCTGAGCACTCCACAGGCACACGCATCATTAACAATGCTCTCAGGGAGTTTCAGCATCGCACCAAAGGTGATACAGCTTAGAATCATGAGCTGAATCCTCCGACCACAAAGCGATGAAAGAAAGAGAGAGAGAGAGAGAGAGAGAGAGAGAGAGAGAGAGAGAGAGA
>NC_068996.1:12582383-12585321 GCF_001194135.2 Octopus bimaculoides | reverse complement strand
TATATAATTATGTGTATTTCTTCTATCTTAATGAATAAAAATTCTTCTGATAGAATAAATGGGTTAATAGAAACCAATGTAGCAAAGAACACAAAATAACTGTGGTTTAGTTCCTGTTTTTAAGGCAGGAACTCCTTGAAATTTTATATATATATATATATACATATATATATAAATAATAATAATAAATGGAGCAAAACGCATATAAATAAAAGTTCCTTTAATTCCTACACATGTTTCAAAATATATGAGAGCTCTTCTACAAAGAAGTAAGAGCTACTGGAATTCCTCATATATTCATCTTGGCCATGTAACATCTTAGCTCGTAAGTTACTTCATCATTTCATATTTGTCTTGCTTTTATATGTTGATTCCCTGAAGATGACTATATGAGGAATTCCACCAGCTCTTACTTCTTTGTAGAAGAGCTCTCATATATTTTGAAACATGTGTAGGAATTAAAGGAACTTTTATTTATATGCGTTTTGCTCCATTTATTATTATTATTCATATCTTCTCAAAATGTATCACTTTAACTTGGTATCTCTACCTGTAAAACGGCCGTGATATCTTGGTTTCTAGTGTAATTTTGCTACCTCTGGTAACTATTAACATATTTACATTGTCAAAGGTTTTTTTTAAACTGAGATAATATTAATATATACATAAACTAATATATATATATATATATATAAACTGCCATCAGATATATGTATATGTATATATATATATATGCATGCATGTGTGCATGCATTTGTGCTGTCACTACTTGACAACAGGTGTTGGTTTGTCTACACCCCTGTAGTTAAGCAGTTCAGCAAAAAGACCAATACAATAAGTACCAGGCTTATTCAAAAGATAGCACTGCTTGTTTGACTAAACCCTTCAAAAGAGTGCTCCAGCATGACCACAGTCCAGTGACTGAAATGAGTAAAAAGTAAATCATAAATGAACACACACACACACACACACACATTGCAAACCAATTCTTCAACTCAGTCAGTCACCTTGTATGACCATCCAAGTACCTCAACATTATTATTATTATTTCTCTCTTGCAACTCCAACTGTTAATTTTTCTCTTTCTCTCTCCTTCCGCTACCAGATGTGTGTAGCCATGCAGATCCTGCACAAAACTTTGTTCTACACCCCCTTCCACCATCACCACCATTCAGTTCCCTTATCCACTAGTATACAGCTAACCCACCATACAGGCTTTGTAAATTTACAAGCTGCATGTTGACCTCAATAGTGCAGGTGGCACAGAAGGGTACCTCTTCCAAGTGGTCAGCATTAGAAAGGATATCCAACTGAAACTGGACACAGCCGTGCAGCTTGTTGGTTTCCTGACACCATGGAACATTGACATTAAATGGTGATGATAATATATAACTACATACGTATTGTTAGCAATTTCTTTTCCTTCTTTGGACTTTTCCCTTTCTCCTTTCCAACGAAGAGTTATGCTTGAAATGCCAAACTTATACATTCCTTGTGCATGTCCTTTTGTTGTCTGTTTTGCTAATTTTGTTTGTTTATCTGATTTGAATATATATATATATATATATATATATATATATATGCGCCGGTGGCACATAAAAGCACCCACTACACTCTCGGAGTGGTTGGCATTAGGAAGGGCATCCAGCTGTAGATACTTTGCCAGATCAGATTGGAGCCTGGTGTAGCCATCTGGTTCGCCAGTCCTCAGTCAAATCGTCCAACCCATGCTAGCATGGAAAGCAGATGTTAAACGAAGATGATGATGATGATGATGATGATATATACAAAAAAAAAGATATTGGTGTCATGCAAATGGCACCCATGGTGGTGGCACATAAAAATACCCATTACACTCTCAGAGTGGTTTACATTAGGATAAACATCCAACCATAGAAACCATGCCAAATGAGACTGGAGTCTGGTGCAACCATCCAGCTTGGCCAGCCCTGGTCAAACCATCCAACCCATGCCAGCATGGAAAGCGGACGTTAAATGATGATGAAAACGATGATATATATGTGTATATATAATATATATAAAATCATCATGATCATTTAAAATCTGTGTTCTATGTCGACATGGACTGGACAGATTAGCAGGGAACTAACAAGCTTCAGGATATCGGTACATTTTTCTTTAAATCTGGTACTTATTCTATTGATCTTTTTCGCCAAACTGCTTAGTTACAAGAGTGTAAACAAACCAACAGATTGTCAGGCAATGACAGAACACAAATACAGACGCACAAACACACACATATATACGCATGTGTAATACCTATGAGTGTGTGTGCGTGTGTGTGTGTGTATGTATGTATGATTGTGAGTACATGTATATAAACAATGTCTGTATATATATATATATATATATATATATATATACACACACACACATATACAGATGTAGAGAGACAAAGTCACACACATATAGATATTTTTCGATTTAAAGTGCAAAGAATGGTAACATGAGATAAGAGCAGAACCAGAATCTGAGAGCAAATGACATCTTTCATATTATTATAATTTATCTTTTTTTGTTTTTTAATGTGAAGCTATGTAAGTGTTTGTGCATATTTATTTAAGAGAACTCATTTAGACAAAACCTTTTACACCTGACATTTTCTCAGAAACTACTACTACTACTACTACAACTACTATTATTACTACTACTATTACTGTGGTTCCTACTATGACCCTCACATGTAACTACTATGACTACTAACGTGTCACTGAATTACAAAAGTCGCAAAATGCTAAAATGATTTTATCAAAGCAACCAGAGAATTGTGTTCTAAATCTTTTGTATTTGTGTTTATATATATATATATGTGTGTGTGTGTGTGTGTGTGTGTGTCTGTATGTGTATATATATATATATATATATATATATATATATATATATATATATATATATATATATATATATATATATATAT
>NC_068996.1:12570421-12580778 GCF_001194135.2 Octopus bimaculoides | reverse complement strand
TACATATATATATACACACAATTCTACAGTTATTTTGAAAAGTGTAAAATTGCTGGAAGTCATAGAAAACCATGAAATATGTATCATTTCCTTTGAAATCATATTTTGTTTGAAACATTCGATTCTTTAGATGATGTAAAAGTTCACCTAGACGGTACTGAATGTGGAGTCTTTGGAGATAACATCTCTAAAAGCTGTACTTCTTGTCAACCCTTTCATTTTGAAAGTTTTCTTTTTTTTGTTTTTTTTCATCTAGGTACACCCTGAGGTGGCCAAAGCCTTGTGAGTGGATTTGGTAGACGGAAACTGAAAGAAGCCTATTGTGTGTGTGTGTATGTATGTGTGTCTAAATGTATATGTCTGTGTTTATGTTTGTTCCCCACCACTGCATGACAACTGGTGTTGGTGTGTTTATGTTCCTGTAACTTAGCAGTTTGGCAAAAAGACACTGATAGAATAAGTATCAGACTTGGGTAGAAAACTAATACTGTGATTGATTTATTGGACCGAATTCTTCAAGGTGGTGACTCCAGCATGACCACATTCCAATGACTTATACAAGTAAAAGATTATTTTTCACTTTAACCCTTTGGCATTCAGATTACTGTGGCAAATGTAATCCTTATTTATTCACACTGTTTTGAATTAACCCTGCACCATCTTGTAGCTTTGAGATTTCATGATATGCCTAAGGTATGAGAAATCACATCTGGTCAGTTTGGACATTAAATAGGTAGAATATTTGGGCCAGGTATGGCTGATTTGAATGCTAAATTGTTAAGAAATAGTAAACTATCTCAGCTATGGAATGAAATCAAGTACATATCTATCTATAGTTATATTCTGCTTCTGTACAATTACATGGGAAAAGCATTACATACAGAACCAATATACATACATATACAAATATATACCTACATAATAGAATGAAGCAATAAACAGGTAAATAACTAGTGTCAGGTCAGAGTATGGTATTTATATATTTAAACATTGACACAATATGAGGGTAGACTTGAATGTTAAAGTAGCTTAGATTGCAAGAGGTCGATAAAAGATCAGTTGAGGAATGTTCATAATGGTTGTTATATATATATATATATATATATATATATATATGTATATATATATATATATATATATATATATATATATATATATATATATATATATATATACTAGCAAATGCTCCCTGTTCATTGGACACTTTGTATACGTGAAGAGGGTTAACTAGGACGGTGTTATGGAAGTTTTAATCATCCGATGGACAGGACACAAGGATTACAAAATTAGCAATTCTCACTTTGAAACTGACAATTTTGGAAATCTTTTTAGATTGTGCAACGCCCTGCTCTCTCATGTATCTATGTTTAAAATTTCAGTGCAATCGGATAAACAATACTCAAGTTATAAGCGCACACAAACAGACAGACAGAACGAGATTTATATATTAGATGAGCCAATAAGGGAGACCTCTACATGGTAGCCAGACCTGGTAGAAATAGCAGCCAAATTTACCTCAAATCACACCTTACTGTCATATGTATGTATGAGCCAATGAGGGAGGCCTCTACATGGTAGCTAGACCTGGTAGAAATAGCTGCCAAATCTCCCTCAAAACACCCATCTTGTGTATGTATATATGTATGTATTAACAGTTCTATGGCTTTTTGCATTCGACAACTGTTGCTTTAAGTTAGATAATCATATTGAGCCCTCTATGTATAGAGAGGAGACATAGAGGGAGACAGAGAAAGAGACAGAGAAAGGAAAGAAGAGAGACAACATAGCAACAGTTTTGGCTGACTGTCATCCTGTACTCCCCTTGTTGCCAGCAAAATGGTATGTGCTAGCAGTCTGAGCAACTCGTTGCTTTTAATGAAAAGCATGGCAGAAGAAATAGGACAAAAAGATTACAAAAATTGCAATTCTCATTTTGAAACTGACAATTTTGAAAATCTTTTTAGATTGCGGAACACCTCATGCTCTCATGTATCCATGTTTAAAATTTCAGCCCGATTGAATGAACAATACTTGAGTTATAAGCACACAAACAGATTGACAGAATGGGATTTATATATCAGATATATATATATTGGTATTCTCCTGGAATTATTGATATTACATAGTAGGTTAAAACAGGTTCATTGTAGGTAGGACCCAAAGCTGGATGTGAAGAAGAACTTGTTGACTAGTAGCGGCGAGCTGGCAGAAACGTTAGCACACCAGACAAAATGCTTAGCAGTATTTCGTCTGTCTACCATTACGTTCTGAGTTCAAATTCTGCTCAAGTCAACTTTGCCTTTCATCCTTTCGGGGTCGATAAATTAAGTACCAGTTACGCACTGGAGTCAATGCAATAGACTTAATCCTTTGTCTGTCCTTGTTTGTCCCCTCTATGTTTAACCCATTGTAGGCAATAAAGAATTAAGAAAACTGTTCAAAGGGTGGTCAATTTGTTAGTATATATAATGGGTTATTGGTATATATAGGATACTAGTTCATGTGGTATGTTGGTCCATATCAGGTATCAGATCATATGCAATATGGTCTATGTTCATATGGCTTCTTCCATACTGGGTGACATCATCGTCATTTAATGTATGTTTTGCATGCTGGCATAATTTGGATGGCTTGACAGGAGCTGGTGAACTAGAAGACTGCACCAAACTCCATTGTTTGCTTTGGCATGATTTGTATGAATAGATGATCTTCTTGATGCCAACTGCTTTTTATGTGACCCCAGCACTGGTGAGGTCAACAAGCAACTTGCAAGATAAGACCCCTCAACTGAATGGGGAGTAGTATTGAGTGGAATGGATATGTGCCAGGTAGTGAGAGGGACAGTATGAATAGAGTGACAGAAATAAGTGGTTATGGTGGCGAGTTGGCAGAAACGTTAGAACGCCGGGCGAAATGCTTAGCGGTCTTTCGCCTGTCTTCACGTTCTGAGTTTAAATTTCGCCAAAGTCGACTTTGCCTTTCATCCTTTCGGGGTCGATAAATTAAGTACCAGTTACGCACTGGGGTCAATACAATCGACTTAATCCCTTTGTCTGTCCTTGTTTGTCCCCTCTATGTTTAGCCCCCTGTGGGCAATAAAGAAATAAGAAATAAGTGCTTTGCAGTAAAGAAAGTAAAGTGGTTGGTATTAGAAAAGGCATCTGACTGTAGAAACCATGCCAAAGCAGACAGTAGAGCTTGACTTAGTCTTCTGACTTGCCAGCTCCCGTCAAACTATCCAACCCATACTAGATGGACAGAGTACATCAAATGATGATGGTGATAACTTTTCAAACTGTTCGTGTATATTTTTATCAATTGGTGTTCAATGTTTGTTAAGTTTAAGAGAGAGAGAGAGATGATGTTTCTTTCATAACATTATTTTTGTTTTTTTACTTAACCAACATTTTCTTGTAATCTAGCTTAGTATTAAAGCATCACACACTCGGTTTGAATAAATAACTTCAAAGTCGTGTTATAAGTCACAGTTGATTTATTCTACATGTCTTTTCACTAATGGAAAGTTGTAATTAAATATAGCTTACACCGGGACCGATTTAAGTCTTGAAGTAACTTCTAGATTAACCCAAATAATCTCCGCTAATTTTTCATCTGAGCTATCAGTAAAAACTCAGTCATGTCATAGAATTGTAAAAATAGATTTGAAGATCTTTAAAATTGTAAAATACATTAACTGAGGCAATGTTAGCTAAGTGCTTTGTGTGGTTGAGTGCTGAAGATGTACTGTTGTTGTTTAGAATATAACTTATATATAAGTATGCAAATACTCGCTTCAGATTTCACATGGTGCACAAATAACAATTTTTTTATTGGTTAGCAGAAATAAGCACCAATCTGCAAACAGTATGTTGGCTAAAAGTATAAACAAAACCTGCAAGTCCTTGTGCTTTTGCCTGATGAGATAACATGGAAACACCAGTGTCCCAGAATCTCATGTACCAATAAGCCAAGTGTGCCGAAGACACCATTGTCACAAAAGGCAAAAATTGTTCTCCTGTGATGTACACAACAGCAACTAGCATATTTTACAACTAAATCACCCTGGACATATTAAGAATAAATATGCAAATAATCATAACTTATGTGTTTGATCTTAATTAACTTCATTAGGCTATCAAACTGCCTGAAGCAACTTGACTCTTTAAATTGTTTAGATCTTAATTAAAACTTTCCATCACAATTGTGTCATAGACAATTTTTGCTGTTTTGAAGACCAGATTAGTTAATAAAGTTTGTCATTCTGTTAAATTAAATCAGAGATCAGGGAATCTCTCCAGGCTGAGCTGCTACTTCTCTGGTTGAGAGGTCATAGCTCCAGTTACATGGACATATGATTAGAAAAGTGCAGGAAATAACTGCAAGACAGATTCTTCAAGCCAAGCCAATCAGCAGGAGATCTAAGGATGGATAAGAGTGAGATGATTGGATAATATCCATAGTTTTAGAGAGTTTATCTAGGTCAAGCTACTTCTCCACATTGAGAGATCACACCGCCACTACTACAGACATACGATTAGAATGTCACACAAAAGAATTGCAGGACGGATTCTTCAAGCTGAACCAATTCACAAAAGCCCTATTGGAGTAGACCAAAAACAAAATGATCGAATAAAATCCATAGTCACAGATGGTCATGGTTGAGAATCCAGTCAAAAACATCTAATGAAGTTGCTTTTGATATGACCCTATGGAGGAGGTGCCTGAGGACTCTACTCCAATGACCCACCAAGGAATACTGGGTGGTGGGAAGGACAAAGAAGATGAATGGATGGAAATTTTATCAAATTCCTGATTATTTTCAAAATCATCTGAAACATAAAGGCAGTATTTTTTGTTAGAAATATAGTTAAAAATGGTTAATGAATATTCTAACTTTATTTTGATTTTAACAAAAAGTTCAGTTAATAAATCTCCAGCATGCTAAAGGTGGTGCTCCAGCATGGCCGCAGTCAAATGACTGAAACAAGTAAAAGAGTAAAAGAGTATATATGAAAGCTGCCAAATTAACAGATATTCAGTGCTGGAATATCTTATGATATTTGTTCTAGGTGTCAGTACTCTGAGTTCAAATCCAGTCAAAGTCAACTTCATCTGTCATCATTTAAAAGGTCGATAAATAAAGTACCAAACTATGACAGAGTTGGTTTGTTTTCTGTCTTACCCACTTTCTCTCTCTCTTTCTGGGTGAAATAAACTGAGGTTAAAACTGAGAAATGATGGACCCTTTTTCAGGTCCAGAAATTCAAGATACCGGGTATATCTTGATAGCACTCTTATGATTCCATTAAGGATTGTGGACCCAATTCAAGAAACAAACAGCAGACATTTACCTTTCTGTTTCTCACAGTACAGTCTTTGAAAGCCTCGACTCATTGCTGTATTATATATTATAGCATTGCTCTACTATAGTATACTAAACTAGGGGGTGTTTAGACTAAATTTGACAGTTTACATAAAAGAAAAAGAAAATTATATCCCATCCAAAATTTTAAATATTTGAAAAAAAAAAACAAAAGAAGTATTAACTAGATTATGGCTGAGAAATAACAGTTTACTCAAAGTAGCTGTCCTCAGCTTCCACCAAGGCCTCAAGGTGGCTATAGAACCAGGTATATGTATTCCTAACTGTGTCCTTGGGGAGATCTTCAAACACCTTCTTGATCTTTGCCACCAGCTCAGTCTTGGTGTTGAAAGCAGAGCAGTTGGTGTCTTTCTCAACTGCAACCCCTACACGGGATTGTAATCCATGGGATTACAATCAGGGGAATTAGGAAGTCGTAGAAATTCTCCAACAACCATTTCTGACTCTCTCTGTAAGTATAAGCTGAATCCTGCTGCCAGGCATATGGCCTTCCAACAGCAAAGCCTCTCCAACCAGGCTCTGACAACAGTCTCCAACAGCTTTACATAGTTGTTTAAATTGAGCCTGAGGCTAAATTCAAAGATGTGCAACAATATGACATCACTCTCACTGGAGACACACTCAAAGACCATCACAGTTTGGTACCTTGATTTTCATGATGTCCATGTCACATCTTACAACCTATAAAGATTTCACAGAGCATTGAGCAGTAGTCATGATGCAAATCATCATGATACAAGTAATTCTTTTCCAATATTCAGATGGCTTCCAGTCCTCCATGTCAGCTAACTTTTTCTCAACTACAACTGTAATTTTTAGGCCCTCCAATACTGTTGACTGTTCACCAATATATAAAGTGGTTTTAGAGAAAAAAAAAGAGACATAAAAAAAAAGTTAAATTTTGGCCTGAACACACTGTATTTCTAAAATACTAAACAACATATTATCAGCTCTAATCATTAAGAATACTCAATCAACATAGCATACAGAAATTAATTATCCTGAATTCATGACTTCTTAGAGAAGTTTAAACTTAAATTCATTAAACTATCATATTCTTCACATTGCAACACTAAATATAGATCCAAACATTCTAACACAAAAGTAGAAGACTCAGGAAAGCCTGGGATGAAGTGGTAAAACTGTTTGGATTATGTGTTTATGAACACTGCAAGCATATGAAATAAATTATATGCATGTAGCTTGTCCAACGAAAAAGACAAAATATCATTTATATTATAAAGATGCAGACAAGGCTGAGTGAAAATGAGTGCTTTCCAAGCACATCTATCCAGGTTCAGTCCCACGGTGTGGCACCTTCGGCAAGTGTCTTCTATTATAAAGCTTTGGGCTGACCAAAGCCTTGTGAGTGGTTTTGGCTGATAGAAACTAAAAGGCGGTGAGCTGGCAGAAACGTTAGCACGCCGGGCGAAATGCTTAGCAGTATTTCGTCTGCCGTTACGTTCTGAGTTCAAATTCCGCCGAGGTCGACTTTGCCTTTCATCCTTTCGGGGTCGATAAATTAAGTACCAGTTACGCACTGGGGTCGATGTAATCGACTTAATCCCTTTGTCTGTCCTTGTTTGTCCCCTCTGTGTTTAGCCCCTTGTGGGCAATAAAGAAATAAGAAACTAAAAGCCTAGCATAAATGTGTGTGTGTGTGTGTGTGTGCGTGCATGTGTTTGCCCCCACTACCACTTGACAGCAAGTGTTGGTTTGTTTATATCCCTGTAACCAAGTAGTTCAATAGAAGTGACTGGTAGGATAAGTAGCCAAGCATTAAAAAAAAATTAATTACTACAGTTGATTTGCTGGACTAAAACCCTTCAAGATGGTGCCCCAGCATGGCCACAGTCCAATGACTAAAACAAGAAAAAGCTTAAAGATTGACAAGGAAAACAAATGCAACAGTGACAGTAATGATGTCAGTCATGCAGAGACAGCTGTGGCAATGAGGGAAGCTTCTATGTGGTCACTGAAGCTGCTAAAAATAACAGCCAAATTATACTTAACTACCTTTAAAAAAAAACCAGGCAAGCAGAATAGATTCATGGGATAATAAAATCAAAGATACAACCAAACCCCAATCCCCAAAACAGATGGGAAGGTCATGAATGTAATAAACCTTTAATCATATATCTGTTTCATCATGTTTGACCATGGACAAGTTGATTGCTAGAAATAATACTAAATTTCTCTGATAACACTTTACTGTATTACAAAAAAAAAACAACATATTTTTATCATTTTATTTTTTTTATTTGTTTCAGTTATTTGACTGGAGCACCACCTTGAGGGGTTTTAGTCAAACAAATCAACCCCAATGTTTATTCTTTTAAAAATAAATACTGGGGTACTCATTTTAAATAAGTACTTGTTTTATCGACCTCTTATGCCAAGAAGCTAAGTTGCAAAGACATAAACAAACCAGCACTGGTTGTCAAGCAGTGGTGAGGTACAAACATAAACACACACGCACACACACACACACATCCATATGAATGGTTTCTTTCAGTTTCTAACTACGAAATCCACTCACTGGGCTTTGGGCAGCCTTAAGCAATAGTTGAAGAACTTGCCCAAGGTAGGGAAAAAAATAGAACATGTACTTTACTCCTAGACATCATTACCACCCTCTAACTGGATGGTCATGTTTGTGTTTGTCCCCAACCACTGCTTGACAGCCAGTGTTGGTTCGTTTACATCCCCATGACTTAGCAATTTGGCAAAGAGACTGACAAAATAAGTACCAGGCTTATCAAAAAATTAACTCTGGGGTCAATTCATTTAACTAGAACCCTCCAAGGCTCTGCTCCAGCATGGCTGCAGTCCAATGACTGAAACAAAACATAAAAGACAGTGAGGTCAGCAGCTAGAAATAGCAGCTGTATCACCTGCAACTCGGTTTTTCTGCCTCACAAAATTGATAGGTGATGAACACAGAGAATTTAGTCCGAAACACTGACAACCATTGTTGGGAGAGAGGGACTTATAGCTAGAAATAACAACCAGTGTATGATCTGAGGGAAGAAAAAAAGGTGATTGGCACTTACATACTGTTAACGAGGTAATCAGAGAACCCATTTCAAAGGTTAGATGGTCAGAGTTGGAAAGTCTCTCTTCATAGGTCTGTCTGATTAGGGTTGAATACGAGGTTTAAATAACAAGTGTAGTAATGCCGACAGCAGTGTTAGAGAGAAGATAGCATCAGCGGCAAAGGCAGCAGCGGTAGCATCATCAGTTTGATGGAACAACTTGCAATATCAACACAAACACACATAAATATATAAGTACATACACCTACACACACCTACACATACACACATATATATATATATATATATATATATATATATACACACACAAACATATTTATGCATATCATCGTCATTTAACATCAGTTTTTCCATGCTGGCATAGGTTGGACATTTTTACAAGAGCAGATGGGCCAAAGTATATATCTATATATATATATATATATACATGTGCATGTATATATATTTATTAAAACAGAAGATAGTGAAAATTTTTTTTACATCTATGTCTATATATATATATATGTATATGCACATATACATATATGACTTTAAACATACACAATATAAATATATATACATACAGAGATATATATGCATACACATATATACATTTATGTGTGTGTGAATTTGTGTATATAAATATATATATATATATATGTATAAAACCCGGTTCTTTTATGCTCACCAATTGTCAGTCGCAGCATTATATATCTGTCACAGAAAATTACTACTACTACTAGTACAACACTTGCTGCTACTGCTGCGGCTGCTGCTGCTGCTGCTGCTGCGGCTGCTGCTGCTGCTAGAAGTAATTATAGTACAGTATCTCCTGCAGTTACTATTATTACTGTTGCTGCTGTTACTCCTATAATTACCATCACTACAGCTGATACTCCTCTCCCTCTTCCTCCTCCTTCTCCTCCTCCTCCTCCTACTACTACTACTACTACAAGTAAATGAAGTACTCCAGCTGCTGGTAGTATTACTAATGAAGAGGAAGTGAGATGAATGGCAATATGCTGTGCTTGAGAAGACCCATCCATCTCTGAGGCTCTGTCAAGCCTTCTCCCACACCTCATCTAACATCCATTCTTCCATCAATCTTCTATGTTACCCTGTTTCCTCCTTCATTTGCCTCCCCCACCACCACCACCACCTCTGCTCAACTGATATTCTCTCTCTCTCTCTCTCTTTAATCATGTCACTATTTTCACTCCTGGTGCACTTACCTACACATCCATCTTTTCCGCTCGCCTCTATCCTATTCTGTCTTTTACATTACCTTGTAACTTTCTCATTACACATCCCTCTATCTCTCTCCAGATGGATAAGTCACCTCTTCCGCAAGACACCTGCTCCTGTCTCCCTGCCTTTCTTTCTTATCCCATTTTTTATCCCTCAACTTAGTTGTGGGGGTTTTATCTTGTAGGTACTTGGCGACCCCACAAGTGCTGGGAAGGGCATCCAGCTGTTGAACCCATACCAATGCAGACAGTAAAGATAAAGTAAATCTCTGTATTTGTCCCTTACCAATGCTTGTCAACTGGTGTTGGTTTGTTTATGCTCCTGTCACTTAAGAGTTCAACAAAAGCAACCAACGGAATAAGTACCAGACTTGTAAAAGATACATATAAAGAGTAGCGGGGAGTAATGCATGCATATATATGTGTGTGTATGTAAGGAGATATGTATGTGTATGAATATATGCATAAGTACATGATGTTTATATATACACACACATTTACAGTGTGTGTGCATGTGTGTGTATATGTTTGTGCATACATATACATGTACGTAGATATGTATGAATGTATTTGCATATATGTGTGGGTGTATATAGATGACAGACAGAGAGATAGGTAGATGGATAGACAGCAAGAAAGATAGACAGAAAAATAGATAGACAGAAAAATAGATAGACAGAAAAATAGATAGA
>NC_068996.1:12567331-12570025 GCF_001194135.2 Octopus bimaculoides | reverse complement strand
TAGAAAGACAGACAGACAGACAGACAGGCAGGCAGGCAGGCAGGCAGGCAGGCAGGCAGGCAGGCAGACAGACAGACAGACAGGCAGACAGACAGACAGACAGACAGACAGACAGACAGACAGACAGACAGACAGACAGACAGACACACAAGCACATGTACATACATTCTCCTCCTAATTCAGAATAAATTTTGACCAGCCACCTGCTTGGTAGGAATGATGTGAAGGAAAGTATCTTCTGTTGTTCATCATTCTTTAACCCTTTAGCATTCAGATTTATTCACATTGCTTTGAATTAATCATGCATCATCACATAGCTTCAATATTTCAATGATGTGGTCATATATTTTTAGAATAACATTGTAGGATAGGTATGAGAGACAGGATCTGGCTGGTTTGAGCATAACACAGGTTGAATATTTGGACCAGATATAGCAGGTTTAAATGTTAAATGGTTAAGTCTTAAGGTCTTGCAGATTTTTATGGTCTCAGACACCAGCAAATGAATAAAAGAGTTTCATTCAGTCCCCAAGAACACAAGTTCAGCCATACTTTGCTCCAGACAGGTTGTTGTTGTTGGCACTCCGTCGCTTACGACGTCGAGGGTTCCAGTTGATCCGATCAACGGAACAGCCTGCTAGTGAAATTAACGTGCAAGTGACTGAGCACTCCACAGACACGTAGTTCTCAGGGATATTCAGCGTGATACAGTGTGACAAGGCTGACCCTTTGAATTACAGGCACAACAGAAACAGGAAGTAAGAGTGAGAGAAAGTTGTGGTGAAAGAGTACAGCAGGGTTCGCCACCATCCCCTGCCAGAGCCTCATGGGGCTTTAGGTGTTTTCGCTCACTAAACACTCACTACGCTAGGTCTGGGAATCGAAACCGCAATCCTATGACCGCGAGTCCACTGCCCTAACCACTGGGCCATTGCGCCTCCACCCAGACAGGTTGATATATATCATATTGCTCCAATAATACGTATGAAGCTAAAAGTGTATCTTGTGTACAGGATTTGCAAACTTCTTATTAATGGTCCATTGATGTCCTCCTTCTCTTGAATTTTTCTAATCATATTGGTATTCAGGAGGCAGCTGACTTCCATAGCAGAACATATCTTTTCCTTGTGGTCCCAAACAATAATCTCTGGTTGGCTATATTTTAACTTGGAGGCTGTCTTAAATTTTAAGCTCCAACAATATTCTTTTGACTCATCAATCTCAATATAGCAAACTTTGTCAGTTGGTATTTTCTTTTTTTTTTTTTATCCTCTTCCAGAATGTTCTGGCCACTACATCATGTCTCCTGGAATGATAATATCAGGAAGACATTCTCTCACAGTTGGAAATATGATGGATGTCTTCAGTTTTGGTCTTGTACAGCCTACATTTGTTGTCTGTCAATGTTTTCTAAAAGTGCTACAGCAATGTAAGAGTGATGACATTTGCAGACCTAATCAGTTGGAAATGCATAGTAAAATTACAACTTGGGCCTGTCACCTATGCTTCAAACCATGCAGATCTGCAATGGGACTGAATAGTCATTTGAAAGGTCATGGGTGGAAACTGAAAAATGATTTGACAGGGAAGCACAAGGTAGTAGCAATCATGGAGAAACCACAAAGTATGTATGTGTGTATGCATGTATGCATATACTCTCTCTTTTTACTCTTACTTGCTTCAGTCATTTGACTGCGGCCATGCTGGGGCACCGCCTTTAGTCGAGCATATCGACCCCGGGTCTTATTCTTTGGAAGCCTAGTACTTATTCTATCAGTCTCTTTTGCCGAACCGCTAAGTGACGGGGACGTAAACACACCAGCATCGGTTATCAAGCAATGCTAGGGGGACAAACACACACACACACATATGTATATATACATATATACGACGGGCTTCTTTCATTTTTCGTCTACCAAATCCACTCACAAGGCTTTGGTCGGCCCGAGGCTATAGTAGAAGACACTTGCCCAAGGTGCCATGTAGTGGGACTGAACCCGGAACCATGTGGTTGGTAAGCAAGCTACTTACCACACAGCTACTCCTATGCCTATATGTGTGTGTAAGTCTATCAATATAGGCAAATGATGACAAATTACAATTAGACACATCACAACCAATCTCATTAGATGACACAATGTTTACATTCCTTGCTGATGATATAAATTGTCACTCAGTGCTCTCTAAGACTAATAGAATTAATCCCTTATATTTTATCGTTTACTTGTATCATTCATTGGACTGTGGTCATGCAGGGGCAACACCTTAAATAGTTTTAGTCCAACAAATTGACCCTAGTATTTTTTTTTTAATTTTCCAAAGCCTGTTATTTCTTCTATTAGTCTATTTTCGCCAAACTACTAAATTAAGGGACATAAACAAACCATCATTGGCTGTCAAGTGGCGGTGGGGAGATAAACCAAAGTCACATGGACAGATTAATATTAGTTCAAATACACATACACAATATATGCAATAAATATATATATATATATATATATATATATATATATATATATATATATATGTATACACATATGCATACACACAGACATGCCTACACATAAGTGTATATAAATATATCCACTCACAAAGCTTTGGTCAGCCTAAGTCAGAGAGACTTACCATGTAGTGGGACTGAACCCACGACCATGTGATTGGAAAACATGCTTCTTATCACACACCCACACCTGC
>NC_068996.1:12560859-12564303 GCF_001194135.2 Octopus bimaculoides | reverse complement strand
TTGTTTATTTCCTTTTAACATAGCAGTTTGGCAAAGAGGATCAAACAGAAGTGCTGAGCTTAAAAATAAGTGCTGGGGTTCAATTTTATAATTAAAGCCTTCGATGTAGTGCCCCAGCATGGTGGCATTAATGGTTGAAACAAGTAAAGCATAGTGTGTGTGTGTGTGTGTGTGTGTGTGTGTGTGTGTGAGTGTGTGTGTGTGTGTGTGTGTGCGTGCGTGCGTGCGTGGGTGTTAAAAAATGAGTCTAAATGGAGCAGAGAACAACAAATTCATCACTGAAGAATGAAGAAAAAAAAGCAGGAAGAGATGGAGAGAAGATGAAGTAGCAATAAAGATGAAAACTAGGTTAATTTATCTATAAATATCCTATAGAAGATGTAACAGATATCTGAGAATTATCCAGTATGTATTGACTACATAGAAATGTAATCCATAAACACTTAAGAAAACCACGATTTTAATTAGAGTGCTTGTGTGTGCAGTAAAGATTTGAAAATTAACAGGTGGGGGAAGAAGCATGTTCTGTATAAATAGAAATGATCCATTCTTATTTTGGCGCAAGGCCAGCAATTCTGAGAAGTGGTAAGTCAATTACATTAACCCTAGTGCTCAACTGGTACTTAATTTATTGAGCCCGAAAGGACAAAAAGCAAAATTCATTTCAGTAAAATTTGAATTCAGAATGAAAAGATGGACAAAATGCTGCTATGCATTTTCCGGCTTACTCTTTTACTTGTTTCAGTCATTTGACTGTGGCCATGCTGGAGCACCGCTTTTAGTCGAGCAAATCGACTCCAGGACTTATTCTTTGTAAGCCTAGTACTTATTCTATCAGTCTCTTTTGCCGAACCGCTAAGTTACGGAGACGTAAATACACCAGCATCAGTTGTCAAGCGATGTTGGGGGGGGGGGGACACACAGACACACAGACACATACATATATACATATATACGACAGGCTTCTTTCAGTTTCCGTCTACCAAATCCACTCACAAGGCTTTGGTCGGCCCGAGGCTATAGCAAAAGACACTTGCCCAAGGTGCCACACAGTGGGACTGAACCCGGAACCATGTGGTCCATAAGCAAGCTACTTACCATACAGCCACTCCTACACTTGTTAATGATTCTTTTGGCTAGCTAACTTAATGATAATAATAATCCTTTCTACTAAAGGTACAAGGTCTGAAATTTTGGGGGAGGGGACTAGTTGATTACATAGACCCCAGTGTTTCACTGGTACTTAATTTATTGATCCAGAAAGGATGAAAGGCAGAGTCAACCTTGGTGGAATTTGAACTCAAAATGTAGCAATGGGCAAAATACCACTTCGCATTTCGTCTAGCATGTTAATGACTCTGCCAGTTCGCTGCCTTAATAATAATAATCTTTTTTACTATAAGCACAAGGACTATAACTTTGGGGGAGGGTGTATGTCAATCACATTGACTCCAGTATATGACCGGTACTTAATTTATCGACCCAGAAAGGATGAAAGGCAAAGTCAACCTTGGTGGAACTTCAATTCAGTGTGTAAAGAAAGATGAAATGCTACTAAGCATTTTACCCAACATGTTAATGATTCTTGCCAGCTTACTACCTTAATAATAATAATTTTTTTTATTGGCCACAAAACAACATGAAATGACAAAACGGGATGATACAAAGGGTTTTAGAACATGTAAATAAAATATGAAAAAATAAATAAAACTCAAAAGGGGGAGGTGCTTTAAGGCTACTCATGGAAAACCCACAAAATCGATGGGTGCTTGACCAACAGGGCAAGAGCCCTTCTTTTATTTCTTCACAGGTGTATACTCAGAACTGGTCCTTTCACACTGCCATTCTTCCAATGTTCACCCATCTTTCAACAAACTTGCTAGAAGGCAACACTTTCCTCTCCACTCTCACTTACCTCTTAAAGTGGAACTTGAAGAAGTTGATGAAGGCTAAGCCAAAGTGGAAAGTGTCTGACTTTAGCCCTTTCAAACGAGTTCGCCATACTACCTCTTTCACTACAGCTACAATAATAATAATGATAGTAATAATAATAATGATGATAATAATAATAATAATAATCCTTTCCATTATAGGCACAACATTTGAAACTTTTTGCAACCCCAGTGCTCAATTGGTACTTATTTCCTTCACCCTGAAAAGATGAAAGGCAAGACTGAACTTCATGGGTTTTGAACTCAGAAAGATGAATGAAATGCTGTTAAACATTTTGCCAGTGTGCTAATGATTCTGCCAGCTCTCTACACTAAAAATAATAATAATTCTTTCTACTATAGGCACAAGGTCTGAAATTTGGGAGAAGGACCTAGTCACTTACATCAACACCAGTGTTCAACTGATACTTATTTCATAAACCCCTGAAAGGATGAAAGTCAAAATCAACCACAGTGGAATTTGAACTCTGAACATGAAGACAGACAAAATGTTGCGAAGCATTTTGTCCAATGTGCTAACAGTTCTGCCAGCTCACTATCCTACACAATAATAAAAGAATACCAAAGTTGTCTGTGTGTTTCTTATGATATGAAAATTTAGAAATAACAAGAAATTGCTAAACGAAGAGAAATACATGAGAAATATACACAGAAAGAGAGAGAAATAGAAAGTAACAGATCATGGCTCTTTCTCTGTTAAGGGAAACAAGTTTGTGCATGCACACGTATATAGCTGGCACTAACACACACAAATTCATACATCTGCTCACACACACACACCGGCCTTCCTTCTGTCAGCTTCCCAGACAGCAAGACACCACCAGCTTCCTGTTCAGCCATATAGTCCAAGAAATTCTCCTTTCTAATGCATCTAGTGTCACTGAATTACCAATCTTACCTCTAACATCATATGACCTGCCTTGACCAATAGCAGCCTAATTTCCAGAAGCCATCTTGGACTTCTTGTATTCCTCAGTTCAGTAATCTAGACCTGAACAAGCTGGGTTTCTCTTAGAAGCCAGTGAAACTTTAAGTCACGTGGGGCCAAATCAAATTGCTTCAAATAATAATATATTCAACTCCTACAACATGTGTTGAGTACCATTTCTTTTTATTTATCCACTCATTTGTATATATAAAAAAAAAATATTTTTCTTTTAAGCCTGGTACTTTCTCTATTGATCTCTTGTGTCAAACCACTAAGTTATAGAAACAGAAACAAATCAACGGCAGCTATCAGGCAAAGGTGGAGCACAAACATGCACATATATACATACGACAGGCTTCTTAGTTTCTACAAAGCAGATCTATTCCCAAGAGTTTTGTGGTCCAGGGCAATAGAACAGGACAATTGCCCAAGGTGTACCACAGTAGGACTGAACCTAGAACTATGTGGTTGGGGAGAAAACTTCTTATCACATACCCATGCCTGTGCCTATATCTGTATATATATATATATATATATAATATATATATATACATATATATATAT
>NC_068996.1:12553092-12555592 GCF_001194135.2 Octopus bimaculoides | reverse complement strand
GTACTGACATAGGTAGCCAAAACTTCAAAGTCACTATCAATACTATCAATACTATTAAAGAATAATAAATACAAACACACACACACACACCCTTTCTCCCCTCTCTCTTCTACAAATATAATATCCAAATATCATACCAGTTTCATTTCATTCTATGCCTTCAATCACTTTATTTTATTAATTTACATTGTTTTTTTTTTATTTTATTTACAAAACAAAAGTTCATTGATTACTGGATAATCAAATCCAATTTGACAGAAAAAAAAAATCAAATAAACAAATATTTTCACTGCAAAGCTAAAAATGAAATTATATAAATGAATAATAAATATATAATAAATAACCTTCAAAGAAGTGCAATTTAGCTTGATTATATTGATTGATATGACAATTTATGACTAATTCTAAACCACTTCCACTCCTCAGTTGAGGGGCCTTGTCTTTCAAGTTACTTGGTAACCCTTACTGCTGTTGGGGGCCACAGGAAAAGCACCCAGTACACTCTGTGGAGTGGCCAGTCTTAGGAAGGGCATCCAGCTGTAGAAACCATACCACAGCAGACACTAGAGCTTGGTTTAATCTTCCGACTTCTCAGCTCCTGTCAAACCATCCAACCCATGCCAGCATGGACAGAAGGTGCTAAATGATGATGATTATGATGATCCAATTATATACATATATTTAATATAATCTTTCCAACTGGAGTAAGCATGTAACTCCCTTGCTGCAAAGACACCTATTTCAGTCCCTCTATTAATATTCTCTTCTCCTGACAACAAAATCACCTCAATACTAGCCCACCCCCACCCCCTACTCAGATAAGGGGTCTTGTCTTGCAAGTAACTTAGCAGCCTTTGCTGGTGATTGTGCCTAGTGATAAAAGTACCCACAACGTTCTGGGAAGTGGTTGGCATAAGAAAGGGCATCTGACTGTAGAAATCATGCCAAAGTAGACAGCAGGAACTTAACACAGTCTTTTGATTTACCAGCTCCCCTCAAACAGTCCAACCCATGCCAGCATGGAAAATGGACATTCAATGATGATGATGAATATGATGATCCATTTATATACATATATATCTAACAATCTTTCAAACTGAAGTAGCCATGCGTCTCCTTTACTGCAAGACATATTTCTGTCCCACAATTCATATTCTGACCTCTCACCTCACTTCAATAGTACTCCCCCTACTTCAGTTGAGGAGGTCTTGTCTTGTAAGTTACTTTATGACCTTATCAATGTTGATACCACAATAAAAGCACCCAGTACACTCTGTACAATAGTTGGTATTAGGAAGCTGTAGAAACCATGCCAAAACAGACATTAGAGCTTGGAGCAGTCTTCTGACTTGCCAGCTCCCATCAAACAACAATAAATGAGGATGTTGATGATATTCAGTTGTTCTCTTCTCTCGTTTGTGTTCCATGATTTATAAACTGTAATCAAACTTCCAGCGAAGTATGCTTAATTCATGTCTTTCTAGCTTTCACAAATCCTCCACAATTAAGGACTGTTTTTCATGAGCAATACAGCATAGGTTTCATAAGATAACCCCTTTAACACTGGCAGAAAAATCCCTTTGTTATCAGCAAAGTTAATACTTCCCAGAACTTTCTGAAAATAGTTGTTAAACTAACATCTATAAATAGACAGGTAGGTGAATAGAGAGATAGATATAAAGAAAGACAGAGACACACAGGTATAGAGAAAGAAAGAGACAGACACACAGAGGGATAAATATATAGACAAAAAGATAGATAAAAAAGATAGGTAAAAACACACACACACAAGCAAACAAGCAGATACACAGAAGACCAAATAAACAGAGATAGATAAATAGACAGACAGGTAGACAGATAGATAGACAAGTAAATAGACTGACAGGTAGAGAGAGAGATAAATAGATAGACAGACAGATGGATGGATAGACAGCTAAATAGATACACAGACAGGTAGAATGAAAACAGATAAATAGATTGACCAACAAGCAAATAGACAGCGACAAATAAATAGATAGATAAATAGAGAGGCAGATAGGTAAACAGACTGACAGACATAGATATATATACAAATATAGACACATGATAACACAAACTGACACATAAATAAACAAGCTCAGACAGACAGACAGACAGAAAGATAGATAGAAAGATATAGATACACAAATACATACATACATAAATAAATGAATAAATAAATAAAGATAGGTGGATAGATAGACAGATAGATAGATAGATGTAAATGGATAGATAAATAAATAGAAAGATAGACGTAAATGGTTAGATAGATAGATAGATAGATAATAGATGTAAATGGATGGATGGATATACAGGCAGACAGACAGATGAACATGGATAGACAGATAGCTAGAGAGATAGACATACGTGGATAGACATAGCTAGATAGATAGACGTACATGGATAGACAGATAGCTAGATAGATAGAAGTACATGGATAGACAGATAGCTAGATAGCTAGACATACATGGATAGACAGATA
>NC_068996.1:12545044-12552179 GCF_001194135.2 Octopus bimaculoides | reverse complement strand
TAAATAGATAGATAAATAGATGGAATGTTAAATAAATAGATAGAATGATAGTAAATAAGTGCAGGTAGATAGAGAGGTAGAGAGAGAGAGACATAGATGGACAGAGTCAGAGATGTACTTTAGACATAGCACTATATTGAACGATATTACAGATCGATGTTTAAGCATACACATACTCATACATAAAGTTTCTACCTAATTATATATGTACGGTGAGTGGGTTGGTCATACATATATATAATTGTATGTGTAAGAATGTGTGTGCGTGCGTGCATGTGCGTGTGTGCACATGTGCGTGTGTATGTGTGTGTGTGTGTGCAATAGAAACAACTGTTGGCTTTATAAGGTGAGATCTATAATAAATATGTAATTTTCTTTATACATATTTTCTGCTGTCAAATACTCTGATTTTCTCGAAATTCTGTCAAAGGATGTTTGGATTTACCTGTCATGCATGAGGATTTACCTAGTTACCTGGGATCTGTATTCTACTTACATTTACTGGTATCTGATTGTTGAACATTTGCAACCAAATTCTTTTAATACTTAGTGCTTTATTAATATCTGCCTGGAGTTTTTAAATCCCTTTTATTTCTCATATATATATGTATATAGCTTAGATCATTCTACATACAATTCAATTCGATTGTTTTCTCTATTTTTCTACTGATACCATTTAACTAACATTATTATTAAAGCTGGAAACTCACAGAATCATTAGCATGCTGGACACATTGATTAATGATATTTCTTCCAGCTCTTTACGTTCTAAGTTCAAATTTCAGCAAGGTCGACATTGTTTTTCATCCTTTTATGGTTGATAAACAAGTACCAGTTGAGCACTGGGTGTTGATGTAATTTTCACTAGCCAAAATGATGTAATTCACTACCCAAAAATGTCAGGAGTTGAGTCTATAGTAGAAAGGATTATTATTATTATTATTACTACTACGGCAGCAAGGGGCAGAATTGTTAGCATGCTGGTCAAAATGCTAAGCAGTATTTCAATGTTCTGTGAATGTTCTGAGTTCAAATTCCACTAAGGTCGACGTTGCCTTTCATCCTTTCGGGATCAATTAAATAGGTACCAGTGAAACACTGGGGGTAGATATAATCGACTAGCCCCCTCCCCAAAAAATTTCAAGCCTTGTGCCTTTAGTTAAAAGGATTATTATTATTACCCCTTCAGGGTCGATAAAATAATTACTACTTGACTGAGATTGATATAATCAACTTTACCTCTATCCAGAAATTGCTTGGACTTGTGCCAAAATTTGAAACCATTATTATCATCATCATCATCGTCCTTAATAAGCCAGTGAGCTGGCAGAACTGTTAGCATTCTGGACTCATTGCTTAACAGCAATTTTCCAAGGGTCTTTACATTCTGAGTTCAAATTCTGTCGAAGCCAACTAAGCTTTTCATCCATTTGAGGTGATTGAAATGTGTACCAAATGAGCACAAAGCTTGATACAATTGATTTCCACCCACCACCTACTTCTCAAAAATTGCTGGCCTTGCATCAAAGTTAGAAAGGGATATTACTATACTGTCTAACAATTGAGGAAATTATTATTTAATCAAAATACATTCGAGAAACGTTCTCTTTGAATAAGAATAATTGTTAGGCTATATTTAATTAGCAATATCTCTGAACTATCCTATATAACTATCTTTACACCCCTTAGTGTAATTAAAGATATTTCTTATCAGGCAATGTACATATACATACATACATATGTATATAATATATTATATATATATAAGTGTGTGTATGGGTATGTATATATATATATATTTGTGTGTGTATCTGTGCGTATGTATATATACATGTGTGTATAGATGTCTATGTGTGTATAACAGAATAAGTACTCTTGAGAAATTAAACACTATTTTCTTTATCAGGTCTATGATTAACTTTTAGTTTTATTTGTTTCATGACAGTAATTTTTATTCCAATTCTTTCCATTTTGAGTTTAAATCATGCTGATGTCAACTTTACTTCTCATTTTTTTTAAGGCTGGTATAATAAGTACCAGTCATGTACTGGGGATTCAATGTAATTTGAATTATTATTATTAAGGCAAAGAGGTATCAGAATTGGTAACACACTGACAAACTTCTTTGTGGTATATATATATACATTTTTTTTTTCTTTTTGGCTTTATGTTCTGAATTGAAATTCCACAGAAGCAGACTTTGCCTTCCATCCATTTGGGGGTCAATAAAATAAGCACCAGTTGAATACTGGGGTTGATGCAATTGGTTATCTCCCTCCCACAAAGTTTCAGGTTTTGTCCCTATAGTAGAAAGGATTTTTACATCCGCTTTAGAGAAGGTGGAGGTATTGTTTACAGTAGAGTTTGTTTGTTTGTCCGTGGACAAGATATCTCAAGAACCGCCGGATGGATTCGCATGAAACTTCCAGGGATGTTTGGCCTCACAACTGGCACAAACTGATTAGATTTCGGGATCAATCTCATACCCCGATCAAGGATTCTGGATTATTTTTCCAGCTTTTTTTACTTAATTTTTGAGAGCAATCAGGTTCATTTTTAGTATTCTCATTTATAATAGCAGTCGAGTTTATTTCAAATATTCACACTTAAAAAATCATCTTTGGCTAATTGCTGAGAGGACATTGATGTTGCCTTGGCAGAGGCTTGCGTTCTTTGAGTTCTCTTGTTCTTATTGTTATTATTAAGGAAGCAAGCCGACAAAATCATTTGCATGCTGGATAAAATGCCTAGTAACATTTATACCAGATTTACATTCTGTGTTCAAATTCTGCCAAAGTCAATATTACCTTTCAACCTTCTAGGATCGATAAATTAAATACAAGTTGGGCACAAGAGTTGATATATTCAACTAATCAACTCTCCATTGAATTGTTGGCCTTGTGCCTAAATCACAAATACCATCATTATCATCATCATCATTTGAACATCAACATTTTAATGTTCAATTAGGCAGAATTTGTTAAGGCAGCTTTTCTTTAGCTACGGTGAAAGAGGATTTTGTGGTGATCAATACTGAATGTATTGAAGAAAGACACTTTCCTTTTTGGTCAAGCCCTCATTAGCATTTTAAAGCTCTGCTTGGAAAGTAAAGCAAGGACGGAGAGGGAATTTAACCTCCCAGTTAAATTGTAAAAAGATGAGTGACTGTGGCAAAAATGATTAGGATGAATGACCCAACTATAAGCATGTGCCTCTAAATTGAAGGGCATCCAGCAATAGAAACCACAGCTCCAATCAGACTGGAGCTTGGTGCAGCTCTCAGGCTTCCAGCTCTGCTCAAAGAGTCTAACCCATTCCAGCATGGAAAACAAATGTTAAATGATGATGTGGGTGTGGTAAGTAGCTTGCTTACCAACCACATGGTTCCGGGTTCATTCCCACTGCGTGGCACCTTGGGCAAGTGTCTTCTACTATAGCCTAAGGCTGACCAGAGCCTTGTGAGTGGATTTCGTAGACAGAAACTGAAAGAAGCCCGTCATATATATGTATATGTCTGTGTGTGTGTCTGTATTTGTCCCCCCACTCCCAACATCGCTTGACAACTGATGCTGGTGTGTTTACATCCCCGTAACTTAGCAGTTCGGCAAAAGAGAGACCGATAGAATAAGTACTAGGCTTACAAAGAATAAGTCCTGGGGTCGATTTGCTTGACTAAGCTCCAGCATGGCCAAAGTCAAATGACTGAAACAAGTAAAAGAGCAAGAGTAAAAGAGATATATATGTATATAAAAGTACGTGGCCTAGTGTTAAGGGCTGGCACTCATGAATGAAAGAAAGTGGTTTTGGTGCCAATACTGATGGTGACATGTGTTCTTGTGCAAAACACTTCATTTCATATTGCTCCAGTTCATTCGGCTTCAAACGGATAGGTAATCCTATGATAGAATGGTGTTCCCTTCAGAGGGAATGCTGGTCTTCCCACCTAACCAGCTGAGTTGCATCATCCGAAAGCAAAATAGTAGAAAACACATCATAATCACAGTGGTGTATAAAAACATCTGACAGTCTGATCAATACAGTGATTATATATGTATACACACACACACATTTATATATGTGTGTGTGTGTGTGTATATATATATATATATATATATATATATATATGCTAACATAAAAATTTGAAGTGCCTGTGCTCCTACTCATAGCAACAAGGTATATGTGTGTGTGTGTGTGTGTGTGTGTGTGTGTGTGAATGTAGATAGATAGATAGACAGATAGATAGACAGATAGGTAAACAGACATAGATAGATAGACAGACAATTAGATATAGACAGGGAGATAGACAGACAGACAGATAGATAAAAACAGATAAATTATCTTTTAATGTTTTCCAAGCTGGGAAAGACAGGACAATTTGATGGGAACCGGCATACAGCAAGGCTGCATTGAGGTCTATTGTCTGCTTTGACATGATTTCTATGGCTGGATGTCCTTCCAAATGCCAATCACTTCACAGAATGTACTGGATGTGGTTTACATAAGAGAAGTAGCATTGAGATCACTAAGTCATTGGCTAGACAAGGCCTCTCAACTAAAGCAGGTGCAGCATTTAGGGAGGTGGCTTTGAGCCAGATGACAAGAGGCTAGAGCAGTTGTGTTCCCAACCTGGGGTCAGCAAAGGTAGTACTGGGGGTCCATGAACTAAATCCAAAATTTCACACACACACACACATATATATATATAAGGATAAGCATATTAAAAGGGGTCCGTAGGAAAATCTATCTAAACCACTGTGAAAAGGTTGAGAAATGCATAGTTAGAAAGAGTATGAATAGAGGAACACAAATAGGTGTCTTGATTACTAACATCATCATCATTTAACATCCCTTTTCCATGCTGGCATGGGTTGGACAGTTTGACAGGAGCTGGCAAGCTAGAGGACTGTACCAAGTTCTCATGTCTGCTTTGGCATGGTTTCTGTAGCTGGGTACCCTTCTTAAGCGCAACCACTTTACAGAGATTTGATATCCTCTTACCATGCTAGCACCGGTTGGATGGTTTGACAGGAGCTGGCAAGTTAGAAGACTACACGAAACTCTATTGTCTGCTTTGGCATGGTTTTCTACAGCTGGATGCCCTTCCTAATGTTGACCACTTTACAGAGTGTACTGGGTGCTTTTTATGAGGCACCAGTACCATTTAGGTCACCAAGTAACTTGCAAGATGGAAAAAGAACAGGGCAAAAGTAACCATGACTAAATGGATGAAGCATTTCAATGTGGGTGGTGGCTTTATGCCAGATGTGTGTGTGTGTGTGTACAGTTTGTGGTGAAAAATAACAGGTTTCCTTATGTCTCTGACCCTTATAGTTGAGGATCATGGCCCCTTCACATTCATTTATGCGAGTGAATGGGTGTATGTACACAGGTAAGGGTGAATATAATAATTAGCTTTTTGTGGGTTTGCACACTGAAAATAAAATCCTGGCTAAAATAGGATTTTGTGAGGGTGGGGGATTAGAAATATGTATAATTCTGAAACATTGAGAATTACCAAAGTCAAACACTGGGAAGTGCTGCTAAATAATTGTATAGGTGTTCGTAACAAAATGAACAATAAAAACAGTAATAACAAACAACATTAATAATAATAATAATAATAATAATAATAACAATAATAATGATAATAATAATAATGGTTTCAAATTTTGGCACAAGGCCAAAATAATAATAATAATAATAATAATAATAATATTTCTTTCTACTATAAGCACAAGGCCTGAAATTTTGAGGTGAAGGTGCCAGTTGTTTACACTGACCCCCAATGCTCAACTAGTGCTCATTTCATTGATCCCAAAAAGATGAAAAATGAAGTTGACCTCAGTGGCATTTGAACTCAGAACACATAACACTAAGCATTTTGTCCAATGTGCTAATGATTCTGCCAACTTGTCAATAATGATGCTGTGAAAATGATAACCTTAATAGTAAAACAATTTTTTTTTTTTTGACATAACTTCACTTGATTTTGTAAATCATCAATCTAGTGGGTTTATTTCAATGGCCTATCAATTGTATACGAGTTAGTTTGCCCTAGGTGTCGAGAAGACACCTGGCAAAAAAACAAGCAAAATTGAAGGAAGAAATAAAACACATAATAATAAAGGTTTCATATTTTGACACCAAGGCCAGTAAGTTGAGGGGAGGGGAAGGGCTAAATTGATTACATCAACCCCCAGTACTCAGCTGGTATTTATTTCATCAACCACAAAAATATGAAAGGCAAAGTCGACTTCAGCACATAATAATTATAAATAGTCCTTTCTAATATAGGCACATTGCCTGAAGTTCTGGAGCAGAGGGCCAGTCGATAACACTGACCTCAGTGTTCAACTGGTACACATTTCATCAGTTTCTCAGCATCATTTCAACTCAGAAAATAAAGTTGGAAGGAATACCATGATAGCGATTCTGCCAGCTCGCAGCCTAAATAATAATAATAAGAATAATAATAATAATAATTCTTTCTGTTTTAGGCACAAGGCCGGAAATTTTGACGAGTGGCAGGTATGGCGATTACTTCAACCGTTGTACTCTTCTTGTACTTTATCGACACTGAATGGATGAAAGGTAAAGCTGACCTCAGTGGCCTTTGAACTCAAAGCGTAAGGACGGACGAAATGCCGCTAAGCATTTTCTCCGGCGTGCTATAACCATTATGCCATCTCGTCGCCTAAATGATAATAATGATAATAATAATAATAATAATAATAATAATAATAAATACCGTTTATCAGTGTGTGACAATGACTATATCATGACATACGATGCATGATGGGGCATTAAGGAGGAAATCAAACGTGGGAGGTGTGAGTTCAATCGCTACGATGGTGATGGGGGGAAATCAAATTATATGCACACACACATACACACATGCATACATATTTATATTTGAATATAATTACTATGTAAATGCATAGACACACACACACACGAAATAGGAAACCAACACAAATGGAAATGTTTAATTAGTAGGTAATACATTTAAATTACATGAAATTATGTAAGTATATATACATCATTCATATATATATATATATATATATATATATATATATATATATACACACACACACCACAAATATAACCGTGTATGCGCGTGTGAAGCTGATCG
>NC_068996.1:12541857-12544035 GCF_001194135.2 Octopus bimaculoides | reverse complement strand
ACTGATTGGCACGACAGAGGCAAGCCTTCTTGTGTTAAACCAATCGAAGCTGTGCACACGTGCGGCCTTCGTCGACACCACACAACGGTCGCCGCCGAGCATCCAGCTAAATTAATTGTAATTAAACAAGCAGGTACCCCCGATATTGTCAACACCTAAAGCTGATTGTTATCGATGTTAAATAAACATGAGGGTAGAATTCTTTCTACTAGAGGTACAATACTTGAAACTTTGGGGCAGGGGGGCTTGTCGATTACATCGACCCTAGTAATCAACTGGTACTTATTTCATCGAAGGTAAAATCGACCTCAACGGAATTTCATTTTAAATTTTGGTACAAGGCCAGCAATTTTAGGGGCAAGGGGTACGTCGGTTACATCGACCCAGAACTCTACTGGTACTTTACCCTTATTTTATCAACCCGAAAGTATGGAAGGGACAGTCAACCTCGGCGGAATTTGGTTTCAAATTTTTGTGCAGTGCAAGAAATTTTAGGAAGAAGGCATAAGTCGATTACATCAACCCTAGTGCTCAACTGGTACTCCATTTCATCGACCCATGAAAAGATTAAAGGCCAAGTCAACCTCAGCTGAATCTGAACTCGGAACGAAAATACGGACGAAACGCCGCTAAGCTTATAATTCTGCCAACTCACCGCATTACACCAATTTTGGGGCAAGACCTGAAATTTAGAGAAAGGGGCAAAATTGATTACATCGATCCCTGTGCTCAACTGGTACTTTCAACCCCCGAAAGAATTCTAAGGCAGTCAATCTCGGCGGAATTTGGACTCTGGATGTAAAGACGGACGAAATGCTGCGAAGCAGTTTGTGCAGCGTGCTATAATCATTTTCCCAGCCCGCCGCTTTCAGTCGGTCAACCTCGGCGAAATTTGAACTCTGGACGTAAGGACGGACGAAATGCCGCCAAGCGTTTGGTCCGGCGTGCTAAACATTGTGCTAACTTATATGAGGAAATAATTTTTAAAAATAATAATAATTTTTAAATGTTTGAAAATAAGTAGAAAAAAATTTGAAGCTTACCGTTGATTATAGCAGGAGCTATTGTGATGTTTGTAGGACAGTTTTTAGTAATTACAAGGGTATCCCGCAACCAGCATTACTCCTGGCAGGTATCTGTTCCTCTGCGCACGGCACTTAATTGCTATCTACGCAGGCCTTCACAACGTTCAACATCATAGCCAGTATTATGCAGCAGATAAATCCGAGATACTAAAAACCAATTAAAACATTCGACTCTTTCCGGAATGATTCTAGCTCGGCTGCTAACATCAACGTGAGATTTCGTTACTGACGTCAAACACAACCAGCATCGCGTACGTTCAATATGATAGCCTATATAAGTAAGAAATATTCACGGATTTCCTCAAAACTCAACGCATTTCATTAGCTAAACACCAACCTTCGGCACACTCCGGAATTTTAGCGCGATTCCACTGGTTATGGGTTATACCGTATGCCGCTTTATTAATTATTGACGTCAGAGATGCTGACGCTTGTCATGAACACATATTTTCTTAATTTATTTCTTTAGTTATTGTGTATATATTTATTTCTAGGTTATATAACACAGAGGGAAACGTCAGCAAGCCTATCTGATGACGTACGAACAGTTTAATATTGTAGCAACCGTTAGAAAGTTAGGTTTTACTGCTATAAATGCTTTTTAATGACGTCAGAACTATGTGCGCTTTGACGCGATTCGAACCCTGGAACCAGCGAATACCCTAGATTTTATTGGAATACTATTTTTGCTTCTTTCCTACATGAATATCTATATATAACGTATTATATTTATATTTATATGCATACAAGCACATATATAAATAAGTAAATAAATAAATATATATATAATACACACACACGTGTATATATATATATATATATATATATATATATCATTTATATTATTATTTTATACACACGTTTCTATATATTATTTATATCATATGTATATTTATAATATTATATATACTATTTATATCATATGTATAATTATATATATATATATCATTTATATTATTATTTTATACACACGTTTCTATATATTATTTATATCATATGTATAATTATATATATATATATATATATATATATATATATATACACACGCATATATATAATTATATATATATATATATATATATATATATATATA
>NC_068996.1:12540977-12541667 GCF_001194135.2 Octopus bimaculoides | reverse complement strand
TATATATGCATGCATAAATACCTATTCTTATTATTTATCGACAGAACTTACAGAGTGACTCAAGTTTCGAGAGTTTCGTGCGCTGGCACTAACCAATACATACAAACATACATACATACATACATACATACGCATGCATGTGTATTTTTGTAATCTTACGTTTTACGTGTTCCAGTCATTAAACTGGAACCTTGCTGGGTTTAGTCAGCCTCGCATTTATTCTGTCGATAGGTTTTTGACGAACCGCTTGATAACGAGGACGTAAACAAACCAACAGAGGTTCTCAAGCAGTTGTAGAGGATAAACACACACACACATACATGTGCAGGCTTTATAGTGTAGTAAGATGTTTCCTTCTAAATGCATGGTTTTGTGTTCACTTCCATTGCGCGGCACCTAGTTTTCAAATATAGCCATGGGCCGACGAAGGCTTTTCTCTGTCCTCACTCATTCTCTCTCACACACACACACACACACACACACACACACACACTCTCCCGCTCTCTCTCTCTCTCTGTCTCTCTCTCTCTCTCTCTCTCTCTCTCTCTCACACGTACTATATATATATATATATATATATATATATATACTTTATTTAAAAGCAGCAAAAATATAACAAAAAAACCGTTACTCTGAGTTAAATAAAGCATATTACTCTACCTCTGGTATTTGAGTACTTTTTTTTCCACC
>NC_068996.1:12539312-12540449 GCF_001194135.2 Octopus bimaculoides | reverse complement strand
ATATATATATATATAAGTGTATAGAGTCTTTGACAGGACTCCTTACATGCTAAAAAAGCCAGTTAAAACCTAAATCACGGAAAGAAGAATTCATGAGGCACTCTGATGTGTTGCTCACAACGACTAGTTATGTTACTGTACCATGGTCGTAATTTCTTCTCCCAATAGTTTTATATTAAATTATCGATTCTCAATCATCGGCTGCTAATTGCATGACTAATTAAATTAGTATATCCTATAGTGCACTGGGTTCGATTCAATCAGCAACCTTCCACACCCACTCTCACTCCCAATTCAGACCTTGTGCTTATAATAAAAAAATACGCATAAACACACACACACACACGCATACATACATGTGTGTGTATGTATGTATATATATATATATATATATATATATGCACCACACTTACAGACGCATGGATATTAATAGATTTGGATAGATTTACACGGATATATATATATATATATTATTGTATCTGGGGAGAGTCATTCTGTTTTAATGACTTATCAATTAACACACCCACCGGTTCGATTTCCACTCATTTACTTATTTTCGTTGCTTCTTGCAACCACTTAAATAGTCGTTAATACACACACACACGCACCCACACGGACGCACACACAAGCACACGCACACACACACGGACACACACACTCGCACACACACTCGCACATGCACACACACGCACGCACGCACATATGTATGTGCGTGTGCGTATGTAAGTATGCATGCATGCATGCATGTAGACATGTATGGATGTATGGCCGTGTGCATGTATGTATGTTTGTATTTATGTACACAAATATTTTATATCTCTATTTCTCTGTCTCTCACTCTCTTCCCATAGATAGATAGATAGATAGATAGATAGATAGATAGATAGATAGATAGATAGACTTACCAGGTTTCAAGTACAAGGGTCGATTTTTGGGGGGACGAAACCCTCCAGGCGGTGGTGTGAGCAAAACACAAACAGAAAGATTGTCTAGCAAATGCACTCACAAGCTTTGGCTGGCCCAGGGTTATAGCAGAAGACGCTTGCCAAGCAGACTGAACTCGTAACCATGTGGTTGGGAAGCAAACATCTTATTTCACGCCCACTCAAATTAAAACGCTTTCACACACACACACAA
>NC_068996.1:12537032-12539287 GCF_001194135.2 Octopus bimaculoides | reverse complement strand
CACACACACACACACACACACACACACACACACACAGAAGCAAACACACACGCACGCACACACATACACACACACACGCGCACACACTGTAACAAAAGCACACCTTTTAAATGAGGAATGAAAGAGTGAAATAGGCGAGCGGATTCGCATTATGCCAAACCTACACAATCGTGCCCCACCGATTTGTTTCATCGTAACTTTCAGAAGAATTGATATTTTTTAATGAAATTTTCTACAAATACCTTTCAAATTGTGCAAATTACGATTATATCAGAACTTGAAAGGGAAAGATATTGATAGACACACACATACTCCGTCTTAAGACAAGGATACACTGCGCTGTTGCCCCACGGATCTAGAGGCCCAATTCGGATATATGTATTCTGTTGTTTGCTGTCAATAGAGGTACTACTAAAGCAGCGCGGACCCGAACGCGCAGTCGCGCGTCCGCGCTGGCTAGTCTTGAGTGGTCGATCCTAACCCTATCCCTAACCCTAACCTTAACTCTATCCCTAACCCGCGTGTGCAAATGAATACGTGTTTAGGGTTAGGGTTAGGGTTAGGATCGACCACTCACGACTAGCTAGCGCGGACGCGCGACTGCGCGTTCGGGTCCGCGCTGGTTTAGTAGTACCGTCAATAGATAGGTATTATTGGGCCTTGTTCATTGACTTTCCCAGGACCCTTTAAAAACAGGCAAGGTAGCTCTGGACACGCACACATACTAAAACACATCATATATATCGATAAAATGAAACTTAAATTTTTGAAAGAATCGTGATATTTATCAATCGGTATATTACGTCTGTGCGCGGCGAACATAATTTTTGTTTTAATTGAATTCCAATATAATTGTAACTATTCATTTTTCTTGAAGTTATGAGGAAACAAAATCAGAAGGGAGTACAATTGTATAGGAATGCCCCTCACACGTTCTCTCTCTCCCTTTCTTTCTCACTCTCCCTATCTCCCCTCTCTCTCTCTCTCTCTCTCTCTCTCGCTCTCTCTGTATTTGTGTATTTTAAAGTAGTTTAATTCAGCCCCATGCGACAAATTTCCGTCACATGGGGCCAAATTAAACTATTTTAAATAATACATATAACTCCTACTAAATGTATTGAGTGCCTCTTTCTTTCGTTTATCTACTCACATGTGTGTGTGCGCGTGCGTGCGTATACAACGGGCTTCTTTCAATTTCCATCTACCAAATCCACTCACAAGACGTTGGTCGGCCCAAGGTGTCACACAGTGGGACTGAACCCAGAATCATGTAGTTGGTAAGCAAGCTACTTACCACACAGTCTCTCCTGTGCCAATTAGCTTTAAATTTTGCAATTGTAATTTATGCTATTTAAAAGGTGTTTCAAGCAAACTGCATTAAAGAAGCACACATTTTTCTGAAAATTATTAGGAAACAAAATCAAGAAGCGAATATAACTGTTTTGGTAACTCCTCTCTTTCACACACACACTCTCTCTCTCTTTATATATATATATGTGTGTGTGTGTGTGTGTATAGTATAGGACAATCAGTGAGCTGTCATAATTGGACTCAGAGTTTCAAATGCCGGAGCTAAGAGCTACGATGCATCTTCGTCGGCTATTTTGACAATAGGGTTTTTTCATAGAGTCTATTGTCAAAATAGCTGACGAAAATGCTATGTAGCTCTTAGCTCCGGCATTTGAAACTCTGGATTTCATGATGACAACTCACAGATTGTCCTATACTAAACATATATAAATTCCTCTATTTACCTAATATCGAGGTCTCATTCTTTTGTTGTCATTTTATTATTATTATTAATATATATTAATAATAATAATAAAATGACATATATATATATATATTAATAATAATAATAAAATGACATATATATATATATATATATATGTGTGAATAATAACAATAAATGGAGCAAAATGCATATAAATAAAAGTTCCTTTAATTCCTACATATGTTTCAAAATTTATGTGCAATCTACTCCAAAGAAGTAAGAGCTGCTGGAATTGCACATATATTCATCATCAGAGAATATATCATTTCGCATTTGTCTTGCTTCTATATGTTGGTTCCCTGACGATGAATATATGTGCAATTCCAGCAGCTCTTATTTCTTTGGAGTAGATTGCACATAAATCTTGAAACATATGTAGGAATTAAAGGAACTTTTGTTTATATGCGTTTTGCTCCATTTATTGTTATTATTCATATCTACTCAAAATGCATCGCTTTAACTTGGTATCTCTACCTATAAA
>NC_068996.1:12533712-12535757 GCF_001194135.2 Octopus bimaculoides | reverse complement strand
GCTAACTCTTTTAAAAACCCTTTTACTTGTTTCAGTCATTTGACTGTGGCCATGCTGGAGCACCGCCTTTAGTCAAGCAAATCGACCCTAGGACTTATTCTTTGTAAGCCTAGTACTTATTCTATCGGTCTCTTTTGCCGAACCGCTAAGATACAGGGACGTAAACACACCAGCATCGGTTGTCAAGCAATGTTGGGGGGACAAACACAGACACACAATCATATACACACACATACATATATACATATATACAATGGGCTTCTTTCAGTTTCTGTCTACTAAATCCACTCACAAGGCTTTGGTCGGCCCGAGGCTATAATAGAAGACACTTGTCCAAGGTACCACACAGTGGGACTGAGCCCAGAACCATGTGGTTCATAAGCAAGCTACTTGCCACACCTATATATATATATATATATATATATATATACACACACACACACATATAGAAATATCCCTTTTAGAAAAGAACCCCATCAGTATTGATTACTAGATGAAAAATACAAACACACACACACACACCCCGCACCCAAACAAACAAATGCACACACACACATACACACTGTGGTCTCTTTTCAGTTTCCGTCCACCAAATCCATCCTCAAGGTTTTGATCAACCTGGAGCTGTAGCAGAAGACACTCGCCCAGGGTGCATTGCAGTGGCACTGAAGCCATGACGATATGGCTGTGGAGCAAACTTATTACCAGCCAGCCACAGTTGTGACTCGAATGCTATGCCACATAATTTCAATTGCATTTACATATAAAGTTGCTAATTATATAATCAAATGAATAATTAATTAGTTTGTCTTACATTATTGTATTTGTGTGAGAATGTATATAACTGGAATGTATATGAATGGGTGTACATGTATATGAGTTCTAATTACATTTAAGATATAAAACTGGTTACAAGATGTGAGAAAAGTTTATTTTAAATTATGATTATTTTTATTGCAGCTTTGTGATGAGAAGTGTGCGTCCAAACGATATGGTTCCAGGCTCAGTCTTACTGTATGACACCTCAGGCATGTGTCTTCTGCTACAGCCCCAGGACAACCAAAGTCATGTGAGTGAATTTCATAAAAAAGATACTTAAAGAAACCTGTTATAAGTATGTATGTATATATGTATGTATGTATATATGTATGTATACTCTTTTACTCTTTTATTTGTTTCAGTCATTTGACTGCGGCCATATACGACGGGTTTCTTTCAGTTTCCGTCTACCAAATCCATTCACAAGGCTTTGGTCGGCCCGAGGCTATAGTAGAAGACACTTGCCCAAGGTGCCACGCAGTGGGACTGAACTCGGAAGCATGTGGCTGGTAAGCAAGCTACTTACCACACAGCCATTCCTGCGCATATGTGTGTGTATGTGTATGTATGTATATATATAAACGTGGTTTTGTGTGTGTGTGTGTGTGACTTTGTGTTTGTCCTCCACCACTGCTTCACAACTGGCGTTGGCTGTAATTTAGAAGTTCAGTGAAAAAGCCCTGTGGATTAAGTTCCAGGCTTAAAAGAACAAGCACCTTGCCAAAACCCTTTAAGGCAGTACCCCAGCATGGCCACAATCTAATAACTGAAACAAGTAAAAGACAGAAGTTGACAGATATACATAAATGTGTATGAGTATGTGTGTGTGTATACACATAGACACACACATATTTATATATATATATATATATATATATACACACACACATAATATGTGTGTATGTGTGTGTGTTGGCTTGTATTCCTGGCCTATATACATACATATATGTATATATGTATATGTATATATATATATATATACATATATATATATGTATGTACATACATATGTATATGTATATATATATATATATATACATATATATATATATGTATGTACATACATATATGTATATACATATATACATGCATACATATATATATACATATGTATATATACATACATATATATAGATACATATAATATATCTATATATGTGCATATGTTTGTGTGTTTGTGTGTGTGTGTGTATATATATACATGTATATATGTATATATATATATA
>NC_068996.1:12533130-12533702 GCF_001194135.2 Octopus bimaculoides | reverse complement strand
GGCTTCTATCCGTCTTTGTCTACCAAATCCACTAACAAGCCTTTGCCTTTAATTGAAAGAAAGAAAGAAAGAAAAAAACAGATTGAGCACAGGAAGACAGGAAAGAGAGAAACCCAATAAGAGAGGAATTTAAACGGTAAAAGATATGTGAAAGAAACGATATAATAGTACATCGTATGATAAAGTGCAACACAGGAGAATGAAATGAAGAAATGAGGAAAGAAAGAGGAAGAAACAGATAAGAAAAAACGTAGTTTGCATGAAAGAAAGAAAGAAATAAGGAAGGACAAAGTGAATGAAGAGTGAAGAAGAGGAAAGGAATATTGAGAAAAATGATGAATTTATTAGATAGATTAAGCACACGTATAACTGTGTGGTGGTATGAAGTTTACTTCCCAAAATTAAGGTTCCAAGTTCAATCCCACAGCATGCATGGGCATGTGTCATTTACTATAGCCTCACTGACCAAACACTCGTGAATAGATTTCGGTATACGGAAACTGAAAAAAAAAAAAAAGTCGCATATATATATATATACATATATATATATATGTATGTATATATATACATAT
>NC_068996.1:12524867-12529595 GCF_001194135.2 Octopus bimaculoides | reverse complement strand
TATATATGCCAGCTCACTTATGCGTATCTTTCCTTCATTGGACACTAAACTTCTGAAGACCTGTTGAGGCAAGTGAAATCAAAATTGTAATGGCTTGAGTGCCTACCGAGCGTGATCATTGCCAGAGCCGCTGTCTGGCTTCTGTGCAAGTGGCACGTAAATAGCACCATTTGAGCATAATCGTTACCAGTGTCGCCTTACTGGCACTTGTGCTGGTGGCATGTAAAAGCAGCCACTACACTCGCAGAGTGGTTGGTGTTAGAAAGGGCATCCAGCTGTAGAAACTCTGCCAGATCAGATTGGAGTTTGATGCAGCCATCTGGTTCGCCAGTCCTCAGTCAAATCATCCAACCCATGCTAGCATGGAAGGCGGACGTTAAACGACGATGATGATGATGATGATGATGATGATATATATATATACAGTGGCCAGGCTATTTTTGACAAATGTTTTGCTTTCTTTTTACAGAAACAACTTCCTGCATTGATCAATAGTTAATATCTTTGTAGGGCATAAATTTTAAAGCTGTAGTTGACAAAAAGTTAACTGGCACAGAGGAGTAGAAGCCATCTGAATATTGGAAAGGAGTTACCTGCATTGTTATGGTTCACACTGGGTATCGATGTCTGCTTAATGCTCTGTGAATATTGTAAAGGTGGTCAGACACAGCATAGAGAACAGCAATAGAAAGGATGAAGCTCTGGCCTGCAGGAAGGGACACAACAGGCATTCTTACTGCAACCACACATTGGAATTCATCCACACATCATTGAGCAGGGCTCCAGGCTCAATTCAGATGGCTATGTGAATTAGCTAGAGACTGTGGTCAAACCCTGGCAGGGGAAGTTTCCCACTAGAAGATCGTATGTGTGGCAGCAGGCTTCAGCTCCTTGTTATACCTCCAAAAAGAGTCAGAGTTAGTTGCGGGTGAACTTCTACAACTACCACAGCTCCAATTTCTGGTTCCTAATTGTAATTGTAATCCCATGGATTACTATGTGTGGGGAAGGGTTGAGAAAGACACCAGCTGTTCTGTCTGCAACACCAAAGCTGGGCTGGTAGCCAAGATCAAAGAGGAGTTCAATGATCTTCATAGGGGGCACAATGAAGAATACATGTACCAGGTTCCAGAGCCACCTTGAGACTGTTGTGAAAGCTGAGGGCAGCTACTTTGAATAAATTGTTATGTCCCATCCATAATCCAGTTGGTATATTTTTATTTTTAAAAATACATGTCTCCAACTTTGCAAAGATATTGTCATTAAACCGGCTGACAAGGGTGGAGCTGTAGTGGTGTGGCATGCAGACCTTTACAAAGCTGAAGCTCTCCATCAACTTCAAGACACCTCCTCCTATTGCCCTCTGTTCTCCAATCCCATGCCTAACTACCAACAGACTCTGTCCTCCCCTATTCATGACCTCATTTCTTCCTCCAACTGTCTCCGGTCTCATTGCCCATACTCCACACACCTCCACTATTTACTTCCTTCCCAAAATTCACAAGCCCAACAACCCTGGCCGCTCCATTGTCTCTGTCTGCAGCTACCCCATGGAAATGATCTCCAAATACCTCGATCATGTCCTTGCCCTCCTGGTGGCTTCCCTTCCCTCCCCATAACACTAACCATGCTCTCCATCTGTTTAACTCTTTCTATTTTTCCAGAGCATCAAACTAATACACTTGCTTGTTATTACACCTGTCTTTGTCTTTTGTTTTTCTATAAATTTCAACTATATACATCATCATCATCATCATCATCATCATCATCATCATCGTTTAACGTCCGTTTTCCAGGCTGGCATGGGTTGGATGGTTTGACTGAGGACTGGTGAACCAGAGGCTGCACCAGGCTCAATCTAGTCAGGCAAAGTTTCTACAGCTGGATACCCTTCCTAGCACTAACCACTCTGAGAGTGTAGTGGGTGCTTGTTACGTGCCACCGGCACAAGGGCCAGTCAGGAGTTACTGGCAACGACCATGCTCAGAAGGTGTTTTTACGTGCTAACTGCACAGGAGCCAGTCCGGCGGTACTGGCAACGACCATGCTCAAATGTTGTTTTTCATGTGCCACTGGCACATGTGCTGGTAAGGCAATGCTGGCAACGATTACGCTCGAATGGTGCTTTTCATGTGTCACTGGCATGGGAGCCAATCCGCGGCCCTGGCAACAATCACGCTTGGATGTGCTTTTAATGTTCCACTGGCACGAGTGCCAACCAGGCGGTACTATCATCAGCCATATATATATATGTTTATATACAAAAAATAAAAGAAGGAAAATGCACACAGTTTACATAGTTTTTTTATATTTCAAATGATAGAGTATTGTTGTACTCAACCGGTTTCACATTTTGCTAATCATGACATTTAAATTATTGTGATTTCATATTTTCTTAAGAAGTTTTTAGTCCATGCACTTGAAAGTTTGTGAATGAATCCATAGTGTTGTGTGTGTGTGTGTGTGTGTGTGTGTGTGTGTGTGTATAAAACTCTGTGTGCATCATTGTATTTGGCACACACCACCACTTGACAACTGGTGGTGGTGTATTCATGTCCCCATAACAGTTCAGCACAATAGACTGATAGAAAAATTACCAGGTTTTAAGAAAAAAATAACTACTGGGGTTGTTTCATTTGACCAAAACCTCTTAAGGTAGTGCCCCAACCAGCCACAGTCCAATGATGTGTGTGTGTGTATGTGTGCATGCATACATGTGCATTGTTAGAAGAAACATGCTTACTTATTCATTAATCCATGTATACTTTTCGCGGGAGTGGCTGTGTGGTAAGTACCTTGCTTAACAACCACATGGGTCTGGGTTCAGTCCCACTGCGTGGCACCTTGGGCAAGTGTCTTCTACAATAGCCTCAGGCCTACCAAAGCCTTGTGAGTGGATTTGGTAGACGGAAACTGAAAGAACTCCGTCGTATATATGTATATATATATATATGTATGTGTGTGTATATGTTTGTATGTCTGTGTTTGTCCCCCACAGCATTGCTTGACAACTGATCCTGGTGTGTTTACGTCCCCGTAACTTAGTGGATCGGCAAAAGAGACCGATAGAATAAGTACTAGGCTTTCAAAGAATAAGTCCTGGGGTCGATTTTCTCGACTAAAGGTGGTGCTCCATCATGGCCTCAGTCAAATGACTGAAACAAGAAAAGGAGTAAAAGAGTAAACTTTTGAAAAGCTGAAGTTCTACATAAACTGGATCCTGGTCAGTTACATATAATTTCTTTTATTCTAATACAAAACCTCTTTTAGCTAAAACACATGCAAAATTATATACACTAGAACCATTTTCTATCAAAAGATTTTGAGTAGCATGTGATCTTTTTTTCCTTTTTTCCATCTCACTTGTGTTATATATGTCAAACTTATCTCATGAGTAAGTACACCAATATATTTTCAGTTAAACTGGAATATACAAACATTTATTCTGTGAAAACATTTTTGTATATTTATTTTTATACATAAAACAAAACTATTTTCCCCTTATGTTAAAAAGTTAAACCTGTTTTAATTAGGCAAAAACTATATATATGTGCAGGAATGGCTGTGTGGTAAGTAGCATCCCTCTCTGTAACGCCTTGATGGCGAATTTTTATGAAATAAAGTAGCATGTTTACCAATCACATGGTTCTGGGTTCAGTCCCACTGCATGGCACCTTGGGCAAGTGTCTTCTACTGTAGCCTCAGGCTGGCCAAAGCTTTGTGAGTGGATTTGGTAGACAGAAACTGAAAGAAGCCCGTCGTATATAAGTATATATATATATATGTTTGTGTATCGGTGTTTGTCCCCCCCAACATTGCTTGACAACCGATGCTAGTGTGTTTACATCACCATAATTTAGAGGTTCAGCAAAAAAGATCGATACTAGGCTTACAAAGAATAAGTCCTGGGGTTGATTTGCTCGACTAAAGGCGGTGCTCCAGCATGGCTGCAGTCAAATGACTGAAGTAAAAAAAAGAATAAAAGAATAAAAAAAATGCATATAAAAAGATTTTTGAAGCATTTTCAAACTTTTCTTACTATTCTTCCTATACAAGCATATGTATGTATGTATATTCATGTCTGTATATATATACATATGTATGCATATATTTATAAATATATCGTTTGTAAATTCAAATCTGAAACAAGAAGCCCACTAAGATGTAGAGCATATTTTTAAGAGGACATGGTCCAACAGGTTTTGGGGATCTGACGATATGCTATAAAGCTAAACCCTTTATGGACGGGAAACCTAAGGTAATTCCATAAACCGGTTTCCCCATTTTTAAAATATACATCCTTATCCCAGTTACGAAAAAACTGGACATTTTAATGTGGTGTGAAGGAAAGAAAGTTGTGAATCTAGTCAAGTTAATGGTTCCTCATGAAAGTAACATGGACGCCACTCGAGCTCGAAAGATTGACCGTTATGTAAACCACCTCAAGGAATGTGAAGACGCTGGCTGGAAAGCGGAGCATTTTCCAATCGAAGTTGGATGTAGAGGGTTTGTTGGACACAGTGCGAGATGACTGCTGTTATCGTTAGGCCTAACTCATCGTAAGGTAAATACCACGATGACCGATATCCAAAATACAGTGGAGAAGGCTAGCCACTGGATTTGGTTAAAAAGAGACGATGAGCAGTGGCTAGAAGAATATTGAGCTTTATTTGATAACCAGTTGATCTAGCAAGTAGGGCTTCATATCAGTGGAGGCGGGGGGCGGTG
>NC_068996.1:12520187-12524676 GCF_001194135.2 Octopus bimaculoides | reverse complement strand
TATATATATATATATATATATGTATATATATATATATATAAATATAATCTTATTTTGCACTTATGTGCTCACATGTATATATATACCCATGCCAGAATAGAAAGTGGATATTAAATGATGATGGTGATGGTGATGATGATGAAGATGATGATGATGATTTTGATATGTGCGTGTGTGTGTATCGTCATCATCATTTATATATATATATATATACACACATACAATCCATTCACTCACAAATCCTAGCACCATTTAATATCTTTCATTCTCTCTCTTTCTCTCTTTCTCACTCTTTCTCTCTCTCTCTCTCTCTCTCTCTCTATCTCTCTCTCTCTCTCTCTATCTCGCACTCTGCCAAATGCATCTTACATATCTATCTCTATATATACATATTCATCACCCACCTCTCCTCGTCCTCCCTCTTCCCTTCCACTGTCTCTTTACCTGCTGTCTATTGCCGTCTTCCTGCCTTTCTCCAAGTACAATTAACCAGCAAATATCACTAATTTTCTGACGTATACATAAATATTTACACGTGTATCTGCGTAAATTACTTCTTCGTACTACTTCATCTATGTTATATGGGTCTCAACTCACACGCACGCACATACCCAAACACATATAATGGCACGTATGTTTGTTTTATATACGTACACTCACATAAGCATACAACCATAAACACGCACATCTAAACATACAAATACATAAACACACCCACAGACCCACACCCACATATATATATATATATATATATGTGTGTGTGTGTGTGTGTGTATATGTATATGCATGTATAAAATAGTATTTATGTGTTTATGAGTGTGTGTGTGTGTATATCCTTTCTCTTTCATCTTTTATTTGTTTCACTTATTGGACTGTGGCCATACTGGAGTGGTGCTTTAGTGGATTTTATTCAAATGAATTGGTCCTATATTTTCTTTTTATCATTTATTTTTTTACTTGTTAAAGTCACTGGACTGTGACTACACTGAGTGGGGGCACCATCCTGGAAGGTTTTAGTCAAACAAATCAATCCCAGTACTCTTTATAGCAAGGAAGGTTGCTACATTAATAAGAGGTTCTGAGGTCACCAATGTGGCGGTGTTGTTGATACCACCACATTAACATTGTCTGCTGGTTTTTAGTTTAACAAAAGTTGTTCTCACGTCGGGTTGACTCCATGGTTGTTGGCTGAAGATAATGATGTCGGCGACGGTAGTTGTTGATAGCAGTGTGTATGTGTGTTTGTTCAACAGTTGTGTGGTGATATACAAAGACAGATGGACTTCAATGGTGGTTGGTAGTAAAGTTTATTCACAGCAGTGTGGGTTATGTATAATGTTAATATTTTATAGAGTTCTGTATACAAGTGAGTAGTGTTCGTGTGAGATGTCTATAATGTTGTAGCAGTGAATGAATAAATGTCTGAAGACGTTAGTTGTGCTTTGTGTATATAGAAAGAGACTTGATAGAAGTGTTTCTCATAAACATAAAATGACAGCATTGAGTTTGGTCGACCCTGCTGGCGCTTGTGGAAGAAGGGTTGATCTTGTGTGTGTGAGATGCCAGCATAAATGCGATAGAACCAAACAACAAGCTGGGAGTCCTTCAGAAGTGAAGCCAAGGAGCTCAAGGAACTCAATTAAACATGGTGGTGACTACATTATATAATTGATAACCAGACGTAGCAGAGAGCACTGTTAGAGGGGACCTGTTTATTTGGCCAATCACAGACCAAATAAAGCTGTAAACTTACAGTATCGTTTGAGCCTACCCCGTGATCAAAAATGTGTTTTAAATGAATGCTAGTACAGACATGTTACAGAGCCACCCCCAGAGAATAAACCAGTAGGTGAAATGAACAATACAAATGAAAGAGGTGTAGCATGGAAGGAAAGGTAAAGAAATAGGCGTGAGAGCACTGTGCATCAAGTGAGTATTGCACAAGAGTGCAAAAGAATTTGCATAACATTGCCTGACTTCTGAATAGGTCTTACAAAAGTCCAAAGCTCCAAGTCAGATGACCAAAGTCGCATAGTCAGCAAAATTTGATGTCCAAGCGTGATGAACCTATGTGGAAATCACAGGGTGTGAAAATTCAAGGTATATGAGAGAAAAATATTGGCTGCTGTGAGAATAAGCAGTACCAAGTATTTGACTGCAAAATCAGTGAGTTGCTTGCAGTGGCAAAGGCTGTAGGTGCTAGAAAAGCAACGGCGACTAATAGAAACCGGGTAAAAATCTCACAGAAGAGGGAATGCAAAATACTAGCGAAGCGAGACAAGCCATGAAGATGGTAGCAAAAGAAACAAGTTCCAACACGCTGGGAGTCCTTCAGAAGTGAAGCAAAGGAACTCAAAGAACTCAATTAAACATGGCAGTGGCTACATTATATAATTGACAATCAGACATAGCTGAGAGTGCCTGTTACAGGGAGCCTGTTTATTCACCCAATCACAGACTGAATAAAGCTATAAACTTACAGTGTCGCTAAAACCTACCCTGTGATCAAAAATGTGTGTTTTAAACCGATGCTAGTACAGACATTTAAGTTTGGCATTTATTCTATCAATCTCTTTAAAGGAATATTAACAAACCAACACTCGCTGATATGTAGTGGTATGGGACAAACACAAACACACACACACACATGCACATAAAAATGCACACACATGTGCATTGATAGATAGACAGATAGACAGATAGATAAATAGGCAGAAGCCTTGCACCCTGAAGTCTGTTAATGCTGGTTGCAACAAAGGTTTTAATACCATTTCGACACAACAATCTCCAATTTTATTCATTCCAAGGCTTGTTCGCTCAATGATGCTGTGAGCTATCTTCATTCCTAAGTGGTTACTCATCAGCTTTCCCATATATCTGAGCTATGGTTGACCAACATTCCTGTGCCCACTCTCAAATTGGCTGTACATGAGGACATTGGGTATTCTTTCATCATGCTTTCTGACGACATAACCAGACTAGCACAATTGTGATTGCATAAGAAAGCTCTCAGTTCCACCAGTCTTACACTTGCTAAACAAGTTGGCATTAGAAACTCTGTCATTTAGTGAATAACTGCAGATTGTCCTCAGACGGTCTCTGTGGAAGATGTCTAGTTGGTTAATGTGTTATCTATAGGGTATCCACGATTCTGAGCCATACAAGAGAGTAGTAAGAATGGCAGCTTTATAAACCTGTACTTTTATGTCAAGTTTGATGCCCCTTTCATTCTGCAGGTGATGACGGAATTTGCCAAATGTGTTGGTTGCCTTTGCAAGACAGTTGACGGTTTCATCATCAAAGGAAGCATTCAAATTCACTTTGCTATTAAGATATGTAAATGACTTCACATAATTTAGGCTTTTCCCATCAATCTGTATAGGAGTGTCAGGAAAATTATGAACCGGTGGCCTCTGCTTGATACCTCTATATAATATTTTACATTATATTTTGACATTATAGACATTCTTATGGACCACATCCAATATTCACGATTTTCCATTATTCACAGGTGCTCTATGAACATAACCCCTGTGAATACCAGAGGACTAGTGTATACACAAATTAAACATTTCAAAAAACATCTCAAGAATCAATATTATGTGCCACTTCATGATTCTTTGGTTCATGAAGTTGAACATTATGTTGATTCTTGAATGTTTTTTGAAAATGTTTAATTCATGTAAATATACATATGGTTATTTCACATGATGTAACAGTTATTTTCACATGATGTAATAACTCTCTATTCATCAATAAAAAAAACTCATTTGAAACAGCTGTAGTAAATGAACTAATATCCATCTGTTGTTATTTGTTTATTATTTAGATTTACTTGAGACCTGCAATTAATGTGAATCTGGAGTTTATCGAGTGCAGTACAACCAGTACAGTGTGTGTTCCTAGGTACAGCCTTGGGACTCGAGGTATATTCAGTCAGGCACTTGTGATTGTATATGCAACTGGAAAATAAATCCGTCTTTACTTCGGTATGTACGAATATGTTTCTCTAATTTCGTTTTGCACATGATTGCTATTTCTTTGACCTCAACTTAGTGCTTTACAATTTAGGTACCTGATTCACTTGAATCCTGAACATTTATATACACGGATTGCCATGAATTGCTTTACCCATTTCTTTATTATAATAAGAAACAGGTGAAGTGATTTATGGCCATCTCTATATATACATGCATATACAGAGCTGGCCAAAAGTCACCCAGCAGTTAATCAAAATTCCATAAATACTATCTGTAATTCTGTACTAACTCAAATGGAAAAATGTGTCGCTCAAGAAGGACTTCAGTTTGAACTGTTTTCATGATGTTTCAGATTTAGATGCTTTTATTAAATTCATTCAGTTGTTAAACATAAATAAATCTTGGAATTAAATGGCTTTTATTTACTGTCAGGTGGCTTTTCGCCAACCTGTATATATATACAATGTGCTTCTTTTTTGGAGTTATGAGTTACTGACAATATATATATA
>NC_068996.1:12518439-12519240 GCF_001194135.2 Octopus bimaculoides | reverse complement strand
TTTGCAGCTAATTTACCGGTTTGAGAATATCATTATTTAAACTTTATTAATAAGGGTAGAAATTGATATTAATCAATTAAAACCAGTGGTCTAGCATATTAAAAAAATCCGAAGATTAAAATTATATTACATACAAAAATAAGAGGAATGACCAGCAAAAGTGGACTCCTATATGCTAGAAATAGATGCCGAATCATCTAACCACGAAAAAATATGTTCTCAGTAAAAACTTAGCGACACAACAGACTGTAAAAGGGCAAGACAAATGAAAAAATACTAAATAAAAAAACGATTAACCTACGTACCATGGTTTCACCTGTTAAAATTTACATAAGTAAATATCTGCAGGATATTTTTTCGTGGTTAGAACTCTACACGTCCTCCCTTTTGAGTGGACATCTTATGTCTAGTTCTGGAAATTATATTTTTAAATCGACAGACTGCGCTGATGATCCTGCAGATATTTACTTATGTAAATTTTAACAGGTGAAACCATGGTACGTAGGTTAATCGTTTTTTTTATTTAGTATTGTTTCATTTGTCTTGCCCTTTTACAGTCTGCTGTGTCGCTAAGTTTTTACTGAGAACATATTTTTTCGTGGTTAGATGATTAGGCATCTATTTCTAACATATAGGAGTCCACTTTTGCTGGTCATTCCTCTTATTTTTGTATGTAATGTAATTTTAATCTTCAGATTTTTTTTAATATCCTAGACCACTGGTTTTAATTGATTAATATCAATTTCTACCCTTATTAATAAAGTTTATATCTATCTATCTATCTATCTATATATATATATA
>NC_068996.1:12513575-12516541 GCF_001194135.2 Octopus bimaculoides | reverse complement strand
GGGGGGGGGGATAATTTGTTCGACTAAAACCCTTCAGGGGCGGCGGGGTGGGGGGTAGCAATGTACAATGACTGAAATAGAGAAAAGATAAAAGAGAAAGAAAGAAAGAAGGATAGAAGGAAAGAAAGAAATAAAGAGAAACAAATATTCTGGGTGTAATAGCATGCCTTTATCTTACAGTGTACTAGCATGTACCTCTTGGCTCTTTCAAGTATTAACTACTGGGGTGGGGGTAGAGGGAGGAAGAGGCTAGGCTAAATTTGATGAGTTTTTCTGTGTCTTTTTTTTTCAGGAATGGCTTGATTTTTTGGTGAATAGTCCAACAACATTGGAGAGGACAAAGATTACTGTTTCGTTGAGGAAAAGTTAGCTGACATGGAGTACTGGAAACTATATGAATACTCGGAAAGAGTTACTTGTATCATAACAATTTGTACTAGCTATCAAAATGCCAACATCATGGCTGCTGCTCCATGATCCATGGACACTGTATTCTATTATTTTTTTACTTGTTTTAGTCATTTGATTGTGGCCATGCTGGAGTACCGCCTTTTGTCAAACAAATCAACCCCAGGACTTATTCTTTGTAAGCCTAGTACTTATTTTATTGGCCTCTTTTGCGAAGCTGCTAAGTTACGGGGATGTAAACATACCAACATTGGACTCCAAGCGATGGTAGGGGAACAAACATAGATTCACAAACATACACACACACACACACACACACACGCACGCACATGCACACACACACACACACACACACACACATATATATTTACAACAGGCATCTTTCAGCTTTCATCTACCAAATCCACATTGGTCAGCTCGAAGCTATAGAAGAAGATACTTGCCCAAGGTGCTATGCAGTGGGACTGAAACCAGAGCCATGTGGTTGGTAAGCAAGCTACTTACCACAGAGCCACTCCTGCACCTAGGTATAGGCTTTAAGATGTGACGTGGACATCATGCAAACCAAGTTCTCTCAAACATGGACATCATGGAGTGTCCTTTAAATGTGAAGTCATAGCATTTCTTTTCTTTGAACAGGACCTTAGGACCAATTCAGCCAGCTACGAGAAGTTACTGGAGACTAAGGTCAAAGCTTCACTGGAGAGGGATTCTGTAGGAAGGCTAAATGTGTGGCAGCAGGATTCGGCTCCTTGCCATACTTCCAGAAAAAGTCAGAAGAGAATCTCTATGACTACACCAACCCCAATTTTTGGTTTCCTAATTCTTCTGATTGTAATTCCATGGATTACTTTGTGTCGGACATAGTTGAAAAAAGACGCCAACCGCTCTATTTGCAACACCAAGGTTGAATTGGTGGCCAAGATTGGGAAGATGTTCAAAGGTCTTCCTAGGGATACAGTGATGAATGCATGTGCCAGGTTCCAGAGCCGTGCCTGAGGCTGTGGTGTAAACTGAGAGCAGCATCTTTGAATGAACAGTTATTTTCCAGCCATAATCTAGTTGATTTTTTTTGTTTTTTTTTAGGATTTTAGGATGGGATATTGTTTTCTTTTCCTTTAATGCAAACTTAGCCTGTTCACCTTGTACTTTAGACATAATGACAAAACAATGACAGGGACAAAACCCAAATTGCCAGTTTGACAACGGGCATATGGCGTAGTGGTTAAGAGTGAGCGCTACTAACCCCAAGATTCCGAGTTCGATTCCACCAGGTGGTGGTAGTGGTGATAGTGGTGATTGTAGAGAAGGAGATGGTGTTGGTGGCAGCGGTGGCAGTGGTAGTAATGGTAGTTGCAGTAGTAGTGAGAGCAGGGTGGTGGCGGTGGTGGTGGTGATGATGATGACGATGATGGTGGTGGTGGTGGTGGTGGTGGTGATGGTGATGATGATGATGATGATGGTGATGGTGATGATGATGATGATGATGATGATGATGATGATAAAGATGATAATGATGATGATGATGATGATGATGATGGTGATGAGCAATGATGATGATGATGATAAAGATGATGATAAAGATGATGATGATGATGATGATGATGACGATGATGATGACGATGATGATGGCGATGATTATGATGATGATGATGATGATGATGATGATGATGACGACGATAATGCTATGAAACAATTTAAGCAATCCCAATGAAAGAAGTATATTAATATATTACGAGAAGATGTATTACTTTTTTTTACAAAAACCTACAGAGATAAAGCACAATGAAGATGGTAGAAATTTTTAAATCAGAAATAACAGATAGCAAAGGTAGGTAGGCTTATTATATCAGAACCTAATCCACCATGCAAGTGTTTTTTGTGCCAAATCACCTTGCCCTTCCTTTACAGAAATAATGACAATACTTCTGATGGTATACCAAGAATCCTTCACTCTATTAATAAACCTATTCCATGCTTGCCAGGGTTAGGCTAGTTGGAAGGGTGAGGCTACGCAGTTATAGATTCCACAGACATTTGCATTCTGTATATAGGCAAAGAAGAGAACATACATTTAAGTACAAATACATATAAACAAAGGAATTATTACATTGATGTATATAGATATATTTAGATACAGGTGTAACTGTTACATAAGAAATTGCTTCCAAACCAACCAACCAATAACGTAGTTCTGGGTCCATTCCCACTTCATGGCATCTTGAGCAAGTAATGTCTTCTAATATAGTTTCAGGCTGGCCAAAGACTTGTGAGTGGATTTGGTAGACAGAAACTGAAAAGAAGCCTGTCATATATATATATATATATATATATATATGTATTTGTGACCCACCACTGCTTGACAACAGGTGTTGGTGTGTTTATGTCTCTGAAGCTTAGCGACTCAGCAAAAGAGACTGATAGAATAAGTACCGGGGCTTAAAAAAAAGGAAGTACTGGGCTTGATCTGACATAAAATTCTTCAAGGTGGTGCCCCAATATGGCCACAGTCTAATGAGTGAAACAAATAAAAGACAAAAAATAAAAGATATTTATAT
>NC_068996.1:12511235-12513493 GCF_001194135.2 Octopus bimaculoides | reverse complement strand
ATATATATGTACATACATATATATATATACATATATATATAATAAGGTAAATAATATATAATTATATGCATATATCCATACATATATGTACATACCTACATCTATATGTGTACATACATGCATAAATGTGTACAGGACATAAAAAAAAACGTTAAACACAATGAGAAACGAAAACATAAAGACGAAGACAGAAAACGAACTTTTTTTCGAACAACGAAAAAACAAACAGAGAAACGAGACATGCAACATAAAGAGTATAACCCTTCGTCAGTTGTCCCTGTTCCATCTACTCCGCGTTTTGAAGGCAAGGACAATATGCGACTTCGTTGGAGCAGTCCTTCCCGCAAGCAAATTAAATAAAATTTGGAATTATTTTCGGAGGGTGAAAGTGTAAACAAGAACAGGACAGTGAGAACAAGACAGTAAAAGACAGTAAAAACAAACGCTAAGGGCTGCTAGGCCAAGACGATAGAAAAATTATTATTTTTTGAACGCGAAGTTAGATGTGAATGAGAGAGAGAAAAAATTCACGTCTTTTCTATAGGAAGGCAGGAAGTAGAAAGAAAGAATCCCTTTCGTCACGTGTCAACGACGAGAGGGTCAAGGAGGAGTGAGAGAGAGGGAACGGTGAAAGGAAGAGAATAGGGGAAGGTTGGGAGAGAAAACCAGAAATGATGAAGAACAAGAGAGGGAGAGAGACAGACAGGGAAGTGGTAGCAATAGTAGTAGAGTGCGCAATAGAAATCATTAAGATAAAACTTACTCGGAGACAGTGCGTGGCATTCGATCATATAATAACATAAATAATATATAAATATATGGATATATCCATACATATATGAACATACCGACATCTATATGTATACATACATGTATATATGGGTACAGGACATCACAAAAAAACGTTAAACAAAATGAGAGACGAAAAGATAAAGATGAAGAGAGAAAACGAACTTTTTTTTCGAACAACGAAAAAACAATCAGAGAAACGCGACATGCAGCATAAAGAATATTTAAAACAGTGTTTTAAATATTTAAAACATATTTACAGAGAATACCGAACTGTCTGTCTTACACAGGATCTTGTTTTCAGGAATTCTCAATAAGTTATGAATACCCAAATTGTGAAGTCAGTTATGTAATAACCTGAAATTAGTTACCCGATAGTAAGAATTCAAATAAAGTAGGCCCAAGAACGGCTTTAATATGTTCCCAGAGTATATAGAAAGTAGGAGGAAATACTAATAAGATGTGTATACTAAAATCGTGAAACGTTACGTAATAACAGGCTAATCAGATATGAGATAATAATAATTCAAAGTAATTAACTGTGAAAAATAGCTTTTATGCATTCCCAGAGAATATTACCCTCAGCAGCACTAGTGTTAGTATATTCGTGAATAAGTCACAAACCGAAATAAATGGATCTATTGTTTAGGAAAATACTATTTATTTGTTGTACTGAATAAATTGCGAAAATAACTCTAACATTTCAAATACAAAGAAATAAGCATGCTCAATTTCATTTTTACCAAATAATTTAGGAAAAGGAATGGGTTATTTCCCTTAGCTATATATAAGGATCCCTTTCAGGGGCCCTATTATCGATTTTTTTTTTCAACAATCAGAGTATGCCATAAGATTTCCAGACATGAGTCCTACTCATGTGTCAAGTTTCATCAAAACTGATAAAACGATGTAGGAGGAGTTAGCTAACAACTCCACTAACACACCCATAGACAGAATTTCCAACATATGTAGTAGATATATATATATATGTGTGTGTGTGTGAGTATGTACATATAATAATTATAATAATAATAGTAATAATAATAATAATAAAAAATAAGTAACAACAAAAGAATGAGACCTCAATATTAGGTAAATAGAGAATTCATCATGGCTCTTTGCTCTAACAGTTGAAACTCTGAGTACTATAATGACAACTTACTGATTGTCCTAAATTATACACACACGCAGATATATATATGCATATGTTCATATATATATATAGTTGAATAAAAGAAGGGTAAAGATACTGCTTGCTAAAAGTGAAAGCTTAAAAAACCCCACCATTTCTACGATGAATACACACACAAGCAATATAATGAATATTTTTAAAAATAGGTCTACCTTCAGCATGGAATTTGAAGCTAGTTTAATACACACCCCACCATCGGTTGTCAAGCAATGCTAGGGGGACAAACAGAGACACACACACACACACATATATATATAAATATATATATATATATATA
>NC_068996.1:12507266-12508362 GCF_001194135.2 Octopus bimaculoides | reverse complement strand
TTCACATTGACATTACACATCCAACGGAGCATACTGGCTTCATTCCTTGCGAGCTTACATATGTCCTCAGCAGTTACAGCCCATGTTTCACTGCCATGTAGCATGGTTGTTCGTACGCATGCGTCATACAGTCTGCCTTTTACTCTGAGTGAGAGTCCCTTTGTCGCCAGCAAGGGTAAGAGCTCTCTAAACTTTGCCCAGGCTATTCTTATTCTAGCAGCTACACTTTCAGCGCACCCACCCCCACTACTAACTTGGTCGCCCAGATAGCGGAAGCTATCGACTATATATATATGTGTGTGTGTGTGTGTGTGTGTGTGTGTGAAGATATGTGAAGTAAAAGCAGGTCTAGTATAATAAATATTATTAAATACATATAATAATAATGTATATGCTTTGTGTATTTTCCAGCAGCTGCAATGAGTATATAACTGTTATGTCGCGGGTGTTAAAACAGCTTAGAGCCATGGACAGGCAAGATAACTTACCCTTGATCTCGCCTCTCCATGATTCTAAAGTGTTTTAACACAAGCAGCATGAGAGTTATATCCTAGAGCTACTTTTACTGCATATGTAAATTTTCTCTTAAGTATACAATTTCCAAGCATACCAGCTCATGATTTCACAAGCCATGTAAAGTCGTTAGAGTGGCTAGCTGACTCGCTTTCAACCTAGGCAAGTAGGTGGTGTTGATAAGCCACGAAAATGGTGAAATATCGATGTCCAACACTCCCAAATGGGATTGAGAGTGAGTTATCTTCCCTGTCCACAGCTCTAAGGTGTTTTAACATCAGTGACGTGAAAGTCATCTACTCCGCTAGGCAATTGCAGCCGCTGGAAAATACACAAAGCATATATGTTAGTATATGTATTTAACAATATGTCAGTTCATCCAATAAGTTCTGTCCGATTTTACTTTTTTTAAATTGAATGAAATTTAATAGTATTTTAGAATGTCTAATGGAATTAAAAATTATTTTTATGCATTTCTGTACATTTAAACTAATTAAATATTATTTTACAGAGTAATAGAATTAAAATTTCTTTGATTAAAACCCTTCCTAACATGGAAGTATCCAAAGAGCATCTGAGACAC
>NC_068996.1:12505850-12506138 GCF_001194135.2 Octopus bimaculoides | reverse complement strand
TATGAATATATAAATATGTATAAATACATACATGCATATATACATACATATATATATATATACATACATATATATTTATTTACATACATATATATATACATATATATGTAGGTGCAGGAGTGACTGTGTGATAAGTAGCTTGCTTACCAATCACATGGTTCCAGGTTCAGTCCCACTACATGGTACCTTGGACAAGTATCTTCTACTATAGTCTCAGACTGGCCAAAGCCTAGTGAGTGAATTTGGTAAATGGAAGCTGAAAGAAGCCTGTCATATATATATATATAT
>NC_068996.1:12503606-12505297 GCF_001194135.2 Octopus bimaculoides | reverse complement strand
GTGTTAATTTGCTTCAGCTTTATATTACATTACATTAATCATATTTCAGCCAGAGTTCTTTCATCACACTTCTGTGACCTCTTTAGGAGGGACACACATATAAGAAAGAAGAAAGCAAAGGACCACTGATGAGGTCACAGAAGTGTGACGAAAGAACTGGCCAAAATAAGATTAATGTAATGTAATATAAAGCTGAAGCAAATTAACACCAAATATACAGTGCGTGTGTTTTTATTGGCTAAACTGGCAACATGACCATCCCCAAATACAACAATATATATATATATATATATATATATATATATATATGGTGGGCTCTGCTGTCATAGATAACTGATGAGGTTTCCACACCTCTTTATTGAATAACCTGCACAATGATCTGCTTATAGTGATCAAATGTTTGTACTGTACATAAGCTCACTCACCTCCATCAACTCAATATGGTCTACTACACATCAGTGTTGAAGTGACCGCAGAACAATATGAGAAGTGTGTTCCTCAAGAACATACACTGCCCAGTCCAGGAGTTGAGATCACAGTCTTCTGACTTTGAATGAATTACCTTAACACTTTGGCATTCTCTGAGTGGTTGGCGTTAGGAAGGGCATCCAGCTGTAGAAACTCTGCCAAATTTAGATTGGAGCCTGGTGTTGCCATCCGGTTTCACCAGTCCTCAGTCAAATCGTCCAACCCATGCTAGCATGGAAAGCGGACGTTAAACAATGATGATGATGATGATTACTCTGTCAGATGTAAATCCTTATTTATTCACATTGTTTTCAATTAATCACACATTATCTCATAGCTTTGAGATTTCAATGATGTGATTGACTATTGTTCGAATGACATTGTAGGTTTGGTGAGAGAGGCCAAATCTAGCCAGGTTAAAGGCTAAAAGGATACATATATATTTGTATGTATATATATATAACCATTTAGCATTCAGATTACTCTTATTTATTTACATTCTTTCAAATTAAATGATTTATCGCATAGATTTGAGATTTCGCTGGAGTAATTGTTTATTCTTAGAATGACATTATAGGCTTGGTGAGAGAGGTCAAACCTGGCAGATTTGCACATAAAACAGATAGAATATTTGGGCCAGATATGGCCCGTTTAAATGCTAAAGGGTTAAACATTGTGCTCCCCAAACTCTCTTGTATAGTTATATCAAGCTTCGATAGTTTAAAAGACCCTTTTTTTTTAAAGGTAACCATTCATTTAACTCACCATGTTTCATCTTTTACTTGTTTCAGTTACTGGGCAGTGACCATGCTGGAGCACCAGCTTTGATGTTTTTAGTCAAATGAGCTGACCCCAGTTCTTATTTTTTTTAAAGCCTAGTACTCTTTCTTCTGGTCTCTTTTTGCCAAACCACTAAGTTACAGGGTGAAGACAAAAAAATACTGGTTATCAAGCAATTGTGGAGAACAAATGCAAACACAAACACACACACACACACACTCACACACACACACATGATGGAATCTGGACTCAGAACTGAAAGACAGATTAAATATATATAGAGAGAGAGGGGAGAGAGGGGAGGGGAGAGGGGGAGAGAGAGGGAGAGGGGAGATAGAGAGGGGAGAAAGGGGGAGATGGGGGAGAGAGGGGAGAGAGAGAGAGACACTGACAGACAGACAAACAGATAGACAGATAGATAGATAGATAGATAGATAGATAGA
>NC_068996.1:12502576-12503361 GCF_001194135.2 Octopus bimaculoides | reverse complement strand
TCTCTCTCTCTCCTATTTCATTCTCTTTGTTTCTCTTTCTCTCTCGCTCACTCTCTCTCCCTCTGTGTATATATATATATATATATATATATATATATCAATCTCTCTGCTTGTCTGTCTGCCTGTCAGTCCATCTGCCCACCAGTCTGCTTATCTACCTGTTTGCCTCTCTGTCTATCTGTCTGTCTATCTATCAGTCCCTCTCTCTAGCTGTGTCTAACTATCCATCCATCTATCCATCTATACATTTACCCATCTATCCATCTATTCCCCTTTCTAACAGCCTATCCTTCAATTCTTCTATCAGTATATCTGTCTACCCATCTATCCATCTATCTATCTGTCTGTCTATGTCTTCCTCTTAATGTTTCATCTGTATTATATTGTTAAGAAAATTCGAGCAACTGTATCTAGATTTAAACCCACATGCTACCATTTCAGGCAAATGTTTTGCTATCCATGCCTCAGTTTTACCAATGCTATCCAAGTGAGATTTCATCATGAACATCTTTTATCAATTTAAGCGTAACATATTATTCATTTGCTTCAGTAATTTGGAATGTGGCCATGCTGGGGCATTGACTTGAAAGATTTTAGTTGAATGAACTGGCCCCAGTACCTTTTTTTTAAACTCTGGTATTTATTCTATCAGTCATTTTGGATGAACTACTAAGTTATGGGAATGTAAATAAACCAACACTAGTTGTCAAGTGATAGTGGGGGACAAATGTAAACATATATACACACATACTCTCTCTCTTGTATATATATATATATATATATAT
>NC_068996.1:12498905-12500210 GCF_001194135.2 Octopus bimaculoides | reverse complement strand
CTTTGGAAATGTGCTGTGCGTGAGAAGACCCGGCAAGCCAAGTGAGAACGTTGCCAGTGCCCCTGGACTGGCTCTTGTGCGGGTGGCACATAAGATGTACCATCCTGAGCGTGACCGTTGCCAGTACCGCCTGACTGGCCTTGTAGAGTTTTCGAGCGATATCATTGCCAGTGCCCTGGACTGGCTCTTGTGCGGGTGGCACGTAAAAGACACCATTTCGAGGGTGGCCGTTTTCGTGCGGGTGACACGTAAAAGCACCCACTACACTCTCTGAGTGGTTGGCGTTAGGAAGGGCATCCAGCTGTAGAAACTCTGCCAAATTAGATTGGAGCCTGGTGTAGCCATCCGGTTGCACCAGTCCTCAGTCAAATCGTCCAACCCATGCTAGCATGGAAAGCGGATGTTAAACGATGATGATGATGATGATGACACACACATACATAATTCATACACACACCCCCCCACACACACAAATATATACAATGGGCTTCTTTCAGTTTCTGTCAATTGAAATCCACTCACAAGGCTTTAGACAGCCCAGGGTTATAGTAGAAGGCAATTTACCAAGGTGTCACACAGTGGGACTGAACCCAGACCCATGTGGGTGGAAAGCAAACTTCTTACCATGCAGCTACAGCAATGCCTTAAAAGTAATTCCTTGAGGTTCCAACAAGTTTTGATCTCATGACCAGCATGTTTAGCAGATGTGGGTGCAAGAAGCTATGGTTTCTAACATCAACAAAGTTGGGTACGTAATTGAGAGGTGAGTTGAAAGCAGATCATTTTTAGGGGGTTGTGTAACTGTGCATGAGTACATATGTACTAAATGTCAGTTTAAGTAGAGTTGGGAGTGGAAAAGTTAAGGAGAGAGACAGAGAGAAACGAGGGAGTGGTTGAATGGGGTAGGATGAATCAGCAGACAGAAAAGGGTACTGAGAGGCAGAATGCTTTTATACACCCACATTCATTGTAGAATTGTACCGAAATTAAAAAAATGAATATAGGGTGAAGCACGTGCATGTGTGTGTGTGTGTGTGTGTGTAATAAGGAGTTTGATTTGCAACCACATGATTCCGGGTTCAGTCAAACTGTGTGGCGTCTTAGGCAAGTGCCTTCTTCTATAGCCTCAGCCTGACCAAAGCCTTGTAAGTGGATTTGGTTGAAGGAAACTGATGGAAGCCCATCATATATACATGTGTGTGTGTGTTTCTGTTTGTGTGTGTGCATGTGTATGTTTATATATATATATGTATGTATGAATGTATATACACATATATAATAATAATATATATATATATATATATA
>NC_068996.1:12496911-12497579 GCF_001194135.2 Octopus bimaculoides | reverse complement strand
CACACACACACACACACACACACACACACACACACACACGCACACACACGCACATACATGCACGCGCGCACACACACACACACACACACACACACACACATTTATGCATTTGTTTTGCAAGATTCCTGATATGAAGTTGTGTGTTGAAACAGATATTCCTATATTTGGGGATGGTCATATTTTTTTGCCAAACTACTACATGTTCCGTATACTCATTCTTTACTTCAGCTTTATTAATCTTCTCATTATTATTTTAGAGGCACTTAAATAATAATAGCAATAATAAATATGAAGTGAAGACCAAGTGTATAGTAAATGTGGTTAACTGGTAAAAGATATGACCATCCTGAAATATAAATATATCTATATATTGGGATGGTCATTTTGGGTGGGGGGTTGGGTTTTTTTGCCAAATAAACACCCACACACACACACTATATATTCGTTCTTCACTGGTTTATTACTGTTCTTATTTTATCTTACATTCATTTGTCCAGAAATCTTTTCATCACACATCTGTGACCTCATCAGAGACCCTTTCCATCCACATGTGTCTTCTTGCTCTGCTTAATCCATTCTCAATGGATTGTAACAATATCTGTTTTAACACAAGGTTTCGTATCAGGAATCTTGCAACACATATTCATAATTGCATATATATATATATA
>NC_068996.1:12494655-12496426 GCF_001194135.2 Octopus bimaculoides | reverse complement strand
TCTGCAGTGGTCTCACGAAGGATCTTTACAGTCAACTTACAAAAACTATTAGACAAGCTCCAATCTGATCTGGCAGAGTTTCTACAGCTTGATGCCCTTCCTAACACCAACCACTCTGTGAGTGTAGTGGGTACTTTTATGTGCCACTGGCAGAAGGGCCAGTCACGCAGTACCAGCAATGGCCACGCTAAAAATGGTGTTTTTTATGTGCCACCTGCACAGGAGCCAGTCTAGCGGCACTGGCAACGACCTCGCTCAAATGATTTTCTAACATGCCACCGGCACAAGTACCAGTAAGGCAACGCTGGTAATGATCACGCTCAAATAGTGCTATTTACATGCCACTAGCACAGAAGCCAGACAGCTGCTCTGGCAATGATCACGCTGGTCTAAAGTGTTTGGTGTAGTTGTAACTGTTTTCACAGAATTGGCTGCTGACCCAGTCATCAACTGTTGGTTGTATTAAAGAGTGGCTGACGATGGATCAGTTGTTGTTGTTGTTGTGGTGGTGCTCATGGTAGCAATGGCGGCAGTGGTGCTGTTGAAAAGTATGTGAAGAATTGTTGCTGTAGTTAGAGATTTATGGTAGTAAATGCATCCCTACACACGTATATATATGAACAGAGACGGACATTAAAAAGTCATTTTATTTCTACTAGTCAGAGAGGATTATTATTTGCAAAAAAGGAAAGAAAATTTTTGAAATTTCCCAAACTATACATTCAGAAAGGATTTTTCAGGTGAGAACTTTCACTGAATAAATTTTCCTAATCTTTGAACAAAGTTTATACTGAAATTATTTTGTGTTTAACTGAAAAAGCATAACTTTGAAGAAACTGAAAAAAAAAAAAAATGCTGGAATTGAAATCTCTTACAAGTTTAATTTAAAAATACATAAATTTTAAGAAATTGTTACTCTTACTATGATATTCTACCTTAGAATTAATTACTGCAAATATCAGTGCCCAAAAATAATGAATCCCTACCGAAAAAGAGAACTGAAGCAATCATTGCTGAATTTCCAATCTGATTTATCTAATAATGCTAAACAGAAGAGAATTGCAAACGAAGTTTCGCAGTTGAAGGGAGGTCTTACAAAGTCTTTGACACCCTCATTGGATGATCTAGGACAGATCGACTGCCAACCAGAGCAGCCAGTTCTAGCAAAGTTTGATCCAAAAATTTATAGAAATCAGAGACGTAACTTCTCGTCGTCCATGGTTAGAGTATTCTCTTTCAAAGAAAGCTTTGTTTTGTTTTGCTTGTTGGCACTTTAATGCTTCTGCTTTAAGCTGATACTTGTTTTATTAAAAATGGATATTCTAATTGGCATCATGCAAAACAAAAAAAAACAACGGTTTAAATAAGCACACAAACTCTGCAACCCATATCCAAGCTATGGTAACATGGAAGGAGCACCAACAGCGTTTACCCACAACAACATCTGTGTCTTCAATCTTGCAAAATGATCAGTTGAGCAAAAACCGTTATTATATCAGTTCCATTGTTGATATTCTTTCTTTTCTTTTATTCTTTTACTTGTTTCAGTCATTTGACTGCGGCCATGCTGGAGCACCGCCTTTAGTCGAATCAAATTGCCTGTAGGACTTATTTTTTGTAAGCCTAGTACTTATTCTAACGGTCTCTTTTTGCCGAACCGCTAAGTTACGGGGACCTAAACACACCAGCATCGATTGTCAAGCGATGTTGGAGAGACAAACACAGATACACAAGATATACACACATACATATATATATATATATATATATA
>NC_068996.1:12491570-12494496 GCF_001194135.2 Octopus bimaculoides | reverse complement strand
GAAACGAAAATGAAACTTTTCAGGATCTTTATTCGGAAGATGATATGCAACCTTGTGGTCTTTTTATGAAATTATTCCAGTACACATTAGAGAAGGACTCAAAACTAATAGAATGTAACCGAACAATTCCAAAAGATGCGACCTACACCTCAGCAGCAATGCAAAATGAAATCATCGAATTGTTGAGAAGACACACTGTCAGCCTCGTGGTCGATGTTTATTTGAAATTATATAAAAATAATGTTTAAAGATTTGGCTGTCATCTCTAGCATGTAGAAAGACCTTTTAGGCTTAACTATGTGCTTGTTGAAAATCATTTAAAAAAATATTGGAGTCGATATATTCAACTAAAAATTTTTTGAGGTGATGCCCCAGCATGGCCTCAGTTTAATGATTGCAACAAGTAAAATGAAAATAAAAATTAAATATATCAGAAATGTGAAAAAAAAAAAAAATGAAAAAATAATATAAAATATAAGCATGGGGCTTTTGTCCACTTTCACACTTTGAGTAGGGGCTTTTGTCCGTACCCCTGTTCAGCACCCCCAGCTATCAAGATAGCACTCCCAGTTGCAATCGGCTGGCTACGTGGCTGACTCACACACAAACCACACACATAAACCACACACATACTTTGTTTTGTCCTGTGCTGTCCTTAATGTTTTTCTTAATGTAAACCCTTGTGGTTAATAAAGAAATCATTATTATTATTATTATTATTATTATTATTATTATTATCATCATCATCATCATCATCATCATCATCATCGTCATCACCATCATTATTGAATGAGTGAGCAGCACATGCCATCAAAGCAACACTGGGGTACAAATGTACAAAGGACAATACACCCATCATGACTACCCATCATGACTACCCATCTAGTAAGGAAGGGTACACCAGGCACATGCATCACAACCATAATTGTGTGACATGGAGATCTCATATCAAGATAAACAGCACATGACCTTGCAGGTGGGGCCCAATCAGAATTTTCTTCAAGTTGAGTAGCCCATCCTGCTCAAAAGGTCCCTAAATACGGATTGTTTATAAGGATGATGAAGAAAACACTCATGTTTCCAGAGGTGAATTATTCAAACTATGATTTCCCACACCACTTCTGCTCATGATCAGAGATGCACATATCGTCAGCCACCAAGGGACATGCTCAACTGGTTTATGTCAAGCCACTGACAAGCAAATCTGTGGTATTGAGCAGAATATTTGCTGTAGCCCATCCTTTACACCAAAACAAAAGATCAACAGAAGACTAGGGTAAATGACTAACATTTTTTTTTTGTTTCTTCTCTCCTCCTGGAATAGGTTGTGTAAATGCTTGTGGCCTGAGTACAAAATAGAAACAAGATGACCTGCTCAACAACCTCAGGTTACTACATCTGTATGCAGTTGCCATTATTGAAACCAGGATTTCCAAAATGAAATCGCTCACTTTACTTCTGGGTGATGAGGTTTATGTCTCCTCCGGTTGGCCTGGATCAAATGGCATTGTGGTGCTGTTTCAGAAAGGCCATGACATGTAGGTGAGGATGATTTACCTAGACCTGATCAGTATTATGGTGGTTTGGGACATAAGCAGCAAGGAAGGCAATGATGAAACCTTCAGAATAGTAACAGTTTATGCTCCAATAGGAGACAAATGGCTGGATTTCTTTAGACATCTAGAGACTTTCCTAGGAACAACTTGCTCATTAGTGTTAGTAGGTGACTGGAACAAGATCTTAGACACAAGCACAAATTATGTGGGAGTGGTGGATAGAAAGAAAGCGGGGTGCAAAAACCTCACTAACCTTCTCAGGCATTCCCAGCTTTGCTTCAAATTCCCAAATACACCAATGAGGACTTGGCAAAATTACAGTGGGTCAACCAGGTCATACTTAGAATTTTTATTAGGCTAGCAGAGGGAAAAGTAAAGAGAATGAGATATGTTTAGGACACAATATTTAGCAGAGGGTGATGTTCTCATTGTGAGATTAAAGGAAGGCAGATAGACAGAGATGGAAGGGGAGGTAGTTACATTAAGAGAGAGAGAGAGAGAGAGAGAGAGAGAGAGAGAGAGAGAGAGAGAGAGAGAGAGAGAGAGAGAAAGAGAGAGAGAGAGAGAGAGCTGCAGGTAACATTTGCATTCTCAGAGTAGAGTGGTGGTGTATGTGTTAATGGTGTTTGTGTTAATGGTGTTGGTGGTGTTGGTGGTGGTGGTGGTGGTGGTGGTGGTGGTGGTGAAAAGTATTTTTTTTTATTGAACTAAATCTATAATATTATTCTTCTACCTGTTTGTTCACATTTTATGCTTTAGTTTGTGAGATAGAGGAAGAGGGCATGTGAGAGTGAGTAAGAGAGTATGTAGCCAGTTGATGCATTATGCTGTCACTCATGTGGTTAGTGGAAGTGAAAGGTGCAGAGAAAGAGAGAAAGGTTAGAGACATGAAGAGGGAAATTACATTGTTAAAAAGTTTGTTGAAGAAGTCGAGAGAGAGAGAGAGGGAAATATAAAATGCTTATCAGACGGAAATTTTTAAATCATAAAATATATTATTGTAACTGGAAGTAAAATAACTTAGCAAAATAAAAATAAAAATAAACCTTTCTCACTTAAATAACTTCTCTTAATCTTTTTGTTCTGTGGAATTTCCATAGGTCTCATCATCATCATCACCCTAGTAGTAATAATAATAATAATAGTAATACTAATAATAATAATAATAATAATAATAATAATAAAGAAACGAGAAAGCAACCATACTCTGGGATATGCCAATACACACAGATAGAGAAATTAAGGCGAAACGAGAAAGCAACCATACTCTGGGATATGCCAATACACACAGATAGAGAAATTAAGGCAAATAGACCAGATATAGTTATCAAAGATCATGAAGGAAAAAAATGCCTTCTAATTGATGTTTC
>NC_068996.1:12487324-12490933 GCF_001194135.2 Octopus bimaculoides | reverse complement strand
AGACCTGGAAATAGAGATAACTCGAATGTGGAATCTAAAAACAGAAACAATTCCTATCACAGTAGGTGCCTTAGGTATAATAAAAAAATATTCAGACAAATACATAACAAAAACACCAGGACTTACAAATATATATAACATACAGAAAATTGCACTACTGGGTACTGCACACATCCTATGCAAAACACTTTCAATATAGTAACCATAAGAGCACCACAGCAAACCACAGCACATACCCAAGGCGCACAGAGCTGCGCTCGGTAGTGAAGTGAAAGCACGTTATAAAAATAAAACTACTGAACAATAATAATAATAATAATAATAATAATAATAATAATAATAATAATAATAACATTTTAAAAGGATTGACATAACTCTTCTCAAAGGTAAACAGGCATGACGAAGAGCACAATGCAATTGCAATATATATTTTAATGGTTGAACGATATTTTGACTGCAAGCCTGTCTTTGTCGAGTTAAAAATAAAAAGTGATAAAAATTCAAATCTAAAGTATGAACAAGAGCAACTACCATCCACATGTTGATGAAATGACATCATCAGTTTTCAAGCAAAAAACTGATGATGCCATTCCACCAACATACAGACTCTGGTTACTCTCGTTCATATTTTGGATTTGAATTTCTATAATTTTGAACTTTTATCACTTTTTACTTTGAACTCGACAAAGACAGGCTTGCTGTCGAAATATCGTTCAAACGATAAAATATCTATTGCAATTGCATCGTAATAATAATAATAATAATAATAATAATAATAATAATAATAATAATAATAATGATAATAATAATAATGATAATAATGATAATAATGATAATAATAATAATAATAATGAATGAGACTGCAAGAAGAGGAAAAGTAATTTGCTATGTCATGGATTGACTATCGTAAGGCGTACGATATGATCCCACATTTTTGGATTATGGAGTGTATGAACCTATTTTGTATTGCATCGAATGTTGAACGATTGCTTGGAAAAAGTATGGCGAATTGGAGGACGGAACTCACAGCATAGGGAAGACGTTTAGGGACAGTAGAAATTAGGAGGGGCATCTTCCAAGGGGACTGCCTGTCCCAACTGATCTTTGTACTGTGCTTGGTACCACTAACACTGATTCTAAGGAAAGCAAAAGCTGGGTATGTATTCAAAAGCCACCAACAAAAACTCAACCATTTGTTAGTCATGGATGACCTCAAACTTTATGGTAAAGATGAAGCCCAAGTCAGTTCCCTCATTGATACGGTGTATACCTTCGGTGCTGATATCAGAATGGGGTTCGGACTGAGAAAGTGAGTGGACTTGGTAGACAGTAACTGAAAGAAGCCCATCGTGTATATATATGTATATATATTTATGTGTGTCTTTGCATCAGTATTTGTCCCCCCCACTCCATTACTTGATAACCGATGTTGATGTGTTTATGTCCTTGAAACTTACCAGTTCAGCAAAAGGGACCGATAGAATAAGTACTAGGCTTATAAAGAAGAAGTTCTGGGGTCAATTTCTTTGACTAAAGGCGGTGCTCCAGCATGGCCACAGTCAAATGACTGAAATATGTAAAAGAGTAATATATACATATATACATATATTCTATCCTTTACTTGTTTCAGTCATTAGACTGCGGCCAAGCTGGGGCATCACCTTGGGGAATTTTAGTCAAATGAATGGACCACAGCACTTATTCCATTTCAAGCCTGATATTTATTTTATAGGTCTCTTTTGGCAAACCGCTAAGTTATGGGAATGTAAGGATACCAACACTGGTTGTCAGGTAGTGGTAGTGGTGATGGTGGACAAACACTGACATAAACACACACACATACATATGCACACACACACACACACAAACATACATATACACATGCAAACAGGCACGTGTGTGTGCACAAACACAAATAAACAAACACACACACACACAAACACAAACACACACACACACACACACACACACACCTGCCAAAGCTGTTATATAGTGAGAGTGAACCTGGAATCATGTAGTCGGGAAACAAACTCCTTACAATACAGCCTGTGTATACGATAGGTTTTTTTCAGTTTCTACCTACCAAATCCACTAACAATGCAAAAATAAAATGAACAGAATTATCCTCAGGTATTCAAAAATCCATCTGTCTTTTAGTGGCTGACCATGGAAACTATAGCACTAAAATAATTTAATGACTCTCAACAGGCTGACGAGATGATGTTTTAATTACATATACAACATAGTCACAGATGTAGTTGTGTAGTAAGAAATTTGCTTCCCAGCCACATGATTCTGGGTTCAGTCCTAATGTATGGTACCTTACATGAGTATCTTCTACTATAGCCTTACAAGTAGATATGGTAGATGGAAACTGAAAGAAGCCCAGATCGAACCATCTCAAGTGTAACTGCCCATAATGGTTGTGACTTCTGGTACTTTGACTGAAGAAAGAAAGCCAAGAATGACATGTCTTTTTTTTTGCCTGTCCTTCTAATTGTTGTTTCTCTTGTCCGCCTTTGTGTCGTCTATCTGTCCGAACGTTTTAATGCCTTCTAGTGCATTTTTGTTCCATTTTCATACATATATATAAATATATATAAGGTTAGCTGAGTTAGAGGTTAAAATAACCAACTAAGGGATAGAAGTATTCATTATACCACCGGTATATTACCTATGTTTAACCATGGGCATACGTATGCAAACATATTATGCTCATAAATTATAGGTAAAGATAAGGATAAACATGGGTTTATCCAGAATCAAGGCTTAAAGAAGACAGAAAATGGAGAAATATCGATGAACAATAATTGCCTTATATCAATTATTTATTAATTCAGTCTAATTTGTATTGAATTAATAAATAATAACTGATGTAAAGCAAATTGTTGTTCATCAATATTTCTCCATTTTCTGTCTGCTTATATATAATATATATATATATATATACATACATACATACATACATATATATACTTATATATATATATATATATATATATATATATATATATATATATATATATATATATATATATATATATACGTACACATGGCACACTCTTGAAGTGGCTGGTGTTAAAAAGGGGATCTAGCCAAGGAAACCTTGCCAAATCAGATTAGAACCTGGTGCAGCTCCCCATCTTACTAGTTTTCAGTCAAACTGTCCAACCCATGCCAGCATGGAAAATGGACATTTAATGATGATGATGATATGTGTGTGTGTGTGTGTGTGTGTGTGTGTGTGTGTATTATATACATGCATATATATGTATATATATATATCCTATCCGAGCTGACAGTGCCATGGTAGATAAAGCAATTAAGAGTATGAAGACAAGGAAAGCCCCCGGCCCATCAAGAATCACTGCAGAGATGCTCAAAATATCTGGCAGTGTCGGCTATAGCCTAATCACTTGTATTACAAACCAGGTGATACACGAAGGAGTCATACCCAATGACTGGTGTAGCAGCACCATAGTCAACTGCTACAAAGGTAAAGGTGATGCTTTAGATACAAATAATTACAGAGATATCAAGCTTTTAGATCAGGTAATGAAAGTCACGGAGAGGGTCATAGCCCAACTAATTAGGGAGCGAATCAATTTA
>NC_068996.1:12482206-12485913 GCF_001194135.2 Octopus bimaculoides | reverse complement strand
GTGTAGCCATCTGGTTTCACCAGTCCTCAGTCAAATCGTCCAACCTATGCTAGCATGGAAAGCGGATGTTAAACGATGATGATGATGATGATGATATGTATATATATATATATATATACATATATATATATATACATATAAGTAAAAGTATATACATACGAATACACGCAGGAGTGGTTGTGTGGTAAGTAGCTTGCTTACCAACCACATGGTTCTGGGTTCAGTCCCACTGCATGGCACCTTGTGAGTGGATTTGGTAGACGGAAACTGAAAGAAGCCCATCATATATATGTGTATATATATATATATAATTATTAAAAAAATGGCAAAAAATCATATATTAATTAATATCGATTAATTACCAGGAAGCTAATATATATATGCATGTGTGTTTACGTGTCTGTGTTTGTCCCCCCAACATCGCTTGACAACCGATGCTGGTGTGTTTACCTCCCCGTAACTTAGTGTAACTTATATATATGTATATATACATACATATATATATATATATATATATATATATATATATATATATATACACACATATATATATACATATATAAAAACATATATGTACAATTTTAAAATAGAATAAAATCTTTATAAGAATTTATCAAGTAGTTAGCATGAAAAACTTCATAAGGGAAAAATATATTAATTATTCCCTATAAATATATTTATTTATATTAAGGGCATTACTATACATAAATGCTAGGAGGGACTCTTAAAGTCAAAACTACCATAAATATATTATATATATTGTCAGTAGTTCATAGATCTAGAAAAGATGCGCACTCTCAAACAGAACATTTATTTATCTTTTAGGAAGCTAAAAGTTTCTGGCTGGTCATAGATTGACCATTGGTTTTGCACCTACAAAGTGCTTAACAGTATAGTTGTAAAATCAATGGTCACTCTATGACCAGCAAGAAACTTTTTAACTCCCTGAAATATGTATATTTGTATGTGTGTATGTATGTTGTTGCAAACAGGAAAAATACAACTCAAAAATGAGTATCTCTTTTACTCTTTTACTCTTTTACTTGTTTCAGTCATTTGACTGCGACCATGCTGGAGCACCGCCTTTTAGTTGAGCAAATCGACCCCAGGACTTATTCTTTGTAAGCTTAGTACTTATTCTATTGGTCTCTTTTTGCCGAACCGCTAAGTGATGGGGACGTAAACACACCAGCATATACATATATACGACGGGCTTCTTTCAGTTTCCATCTACCAAATCCACTCACAAGGCTTTGGTCGACCTGAGGCTATAGTAGAAGACACTTGCCCAAGGTGCCACGCAGTGGGACTGAACCCGGAACCATGTTATTGGTAAACAAGCTACTTACCACACAGTCACTCCTGCACCTATATGTATATATGCTTATATATATATATATACATAAGATATGTATACATATAAATGTATATATCTGTGTATGTTTGTGTTTGTTGTATACATCTCCTTTACATCAACTCATAATGTAGTAGTTTGGCAAAAAGCGACTGATAAAATAAGTACAGCTTTTCTGGTGTTGATTTGTTCACCCTTCAAGGTGGTGTGCATGCATGGCTGCAGTTTAATGAACAAAACCTGTTTAAAAAACAACTATTTGAACAAGATTCTTTTTCAGAAGCAAAATGATTCACCCCTGTCTCCATCTCACTTTCTCTTCACATGACTATCTCCATTTTCTTCTTCAGTCTCTCACTCTCGTTCTCTCTCTCTCTCTCTCTCTCTCTCTCTCTCTCTCTCTCTCTCTCTCTCTCTCTCTCTCTCTGTATATATATATATATATATATATCCTTCCCCTCTCTCTCCTACTCAATTCCTGTTTATCTATTTAGCTATCTATCTGTCTATCTATCTATCTATCTATCTATCTATCTATCTATCTATCTATCTATCTATCTTTCTGTCTATCTGTCTGTCTGTTTGTCTGTATGTTTCTATCTGTCTGTCTATCTATATTCCAACTGTAAGAAAACATTTTCACCAGCAATTCCAAAGTACATTTGGCAGCAGTCATTCCTGTTTTGAAGGTTACAAGATAAACTTACCTCCTAGATCCATAGTAGAAACAAAATATACTCATAAAAATTCCACAAAAAATTCAAAGAATACATATGCCTGTATGTGTGTGTGTGTGTGTGTGTGTGTATATATATATATATATATATATACATGTGTACAATTATATATATGTGTGTGTGTGGGTGTGTATATATGCGTATGTATATGTGTGTGTATATATGTATATACACACATACAAGATAAACATACATACATGTATGCAAGTGTGTATATATGTATGTATTTGCATATATGAGTAAAAGTAAAGGAGGAAAAAAAGAATTAATATTACCTAAAAACTTGCTGTTTGTTCACCCCCATCTCCTTTTCCACCCTGCCTTTTTGTCTTTTTTTCTCTCTCTCTCTCTCCATCTCTCTCTTCCTCTCTCTCTTCCTCTCTCCCTCCCTTTCTCTCTATTAGCTATTCATCTCTTTGATACGTGTATAAGAGATGGCGAGAAACAACGATATGTAAAGTTAAGATAAACACATATTGGTATGAAAGTATTTAAGTATGTATGTATATACATGTGTATTTGTGTGTGTATATATATGCATGTATGTCTTTTATTTGTTTCAGTCATTTGACTGCGGCCATGCTGGAGCACCGCCTTTAGTCGAGCAAATCAATCCCAGGACTTATTCTTTGTAAGCCTAGTACTTATTCTATCGGTCTCTTTTGCCGAACCGCTAATGTTACGGGGACGTAAACACACCACCATCGGTTGTCAAGTAATGCTAGGGGGACAAACACAGACACACAAACATACACACACACATACATATATATATATATATATATATATATATATATATATATATATATATATATATATATATATATACATACATGTACATATATACGACGGTTTTCTTTCAGTTTCCGTCTACAAAATCCACTCACAAGGCTTTGGTTGGTCTGAGGCTATAGTAGAAGACACTTGCCCAAGGTGCCATGCAGTGGGACTGAACCCAGAACCATGTGGTTGGTTAGCAAGCTACTTACCACACAGCCACTCCTGCACCTGTATGCATGTATATATATGTATGTATATATGTATGCATGCATGTATGTATGCATGTATGTATTTATGTATGGGTCTACAAACATATATGGTGACATTCCATCTGAATGGTGAGATGTAGAAATACCCTTGGTTGGCGTCAGAGAATGCTGTAAAAGCACTGGGAGGGGCTGCAAGCTTTTGTCACAGCATCCTTCTAAGTGAGGGACAATCTGATGTAAGATCATCTGACTTCAGCTTGTCATTAGGTATTATCCACAAAGTGCTTATCACTATAATCCAATGACATACCAATGATGATCTTATTCGTCATTCTACCGACCGAAAAGTGATGACTTATGCTGCCTTAACCAGTTGGAAGCACTTACACTTCAGACAATGAGATCTGCATTGGGACTGAATAGCTAGCTGAGAGGTCATGGCTGGAATGTCAGAAATGCCATCATTAACGAGGAAGAATATTGAGATCGTAATCACCCTGTGAAGCTGGAACTATTACCATGTGTGTGTGTGTGTGTGAGAGAGAGTGTGTGTGTGTGTGTGTGTGTGTGTGCGAGCGCAAGAGAGAGAGAGAGAGAGAGAGAGAGAGAGAGAGAGAGAGAGAGAGA
>NC_068996.1:12475110-12482173 GCF_001194135.2 Octopus bimaculoides | reverse complement strand
GGGGGGGGGGGTCTGTCTGTTTGTGTCTCTGTGTCTGTGTGTGTGTATTTACTTATAAATAAAATTTCCATGGTTCTCCATCTTGATTTCTTTTACACATGTGATTGTGATCACATGACTTGTACTGAGGAAGAAGTGCAGCTCCTGACGAACTGCTTTTCAGCTGTGTCCAATGCCTTTAGACTAACAATCAGTCTTAAGAAGACCGTGGTCATGATACAGCACAAGCATGCTATATATTCCAACATTGATTTACATCAATGTTACAAAATTAAAAGTTGTGGATACATTCGTCTATTTTAGTAGCACCCTCCCTGGATTTAACCCTTTCATTACCAACCTGGCCGAAACCAGCTCTAGCTCTGAGTACAAATGTCTTGGTTTCATAAGTTTTGAATTGAAATTTTCCACCAAATCTTTGTCACCATTTATGTTCCTAACACTAGCTGAATGATAACTAAGTTATTTTACTAAATTCTTTATTATATTTAAAGTAATTGAAAGAAACACAGAGCCTCTCAAAATAAATACAGTAATGAAAGGGTTAATACAATTGACGAGGAGGTCAGTAATTGACTTTCTAAGGTGTGTGATGTGTTTGGAAAGCCTGAATCAAGGTTCTGGTTGTAATTATACATGAAAGCAGCAATGAAAGTTGAGGTCTATCAAGTATGTGTCTTAACTGCATTGTTGTGAGATGTGGACAACATACTGCAGCTGGTTGTTATATTCTTTACCAGGTGTGAAATACATTTATGCATTACTTAACCCTCTAGCATTCAGATTAATCAGTCAAATGTAATGCTTATTTATTCACATTGTTTTAAATTAATCATGCATTAACTTGTAGCCTCAAGATTTCTATGATGTGATTGCTTATTTTTAGGATGACATTGTAAGGTAGATTTGTGAGGCTGGATCTGTTCAGTTTGACAATACAACAGGATTAAACATAATAATTTATCCATTGTTGATATGAAACATTTATATTTGCAAAAATAGTTTTGAATATTGTATGATGCTTCCTAACATTCTTTCATTTTATTGCTTATTCTTCATTAAATATAGAAGCTCAAACAAAACATGAACAAATAGTAGAATTGAAAATGGCTGGAATAAAGAATTGTGAGGTGATAAAACAGTAGAATGTTTGGTGGAAAAAAAAAACTGTTTTTGATGTGTGGAAAAAGTTTCAAGAGGTGCAAATAACCTCACCAAATCCAATTCCGGTAAGAAACCATTCAATTCATGCAAGGAGAATCATTGAAGCTATCAATAAGAAGACGAAGAAATGTAAATAATGTCAAATATTGTCGATAAATGTCACAATCAACCTATAAACTTTCATTAACCAAAACCTAAACCTTTTTACTTAATGATAAAATAAATAATGGGTAAATATATGCAGGACACCGTTGCTACTTCAATATGGGTGACATCCTGTGCTAATTCTACAAAGCCTGTTATGTTTTACCTGTGTTGTTACCTGTTTTGTGTGTCAGGTAAGTTTTTGTTATTCCTAGTTTTTCTATTACAAAAGCATATGCTTCTGAAATATACCAGTTGTTGGTATATAAGATAGATGTCGCTGTTTATTTATATAGATATCATGATGAAAATTTTCTAACCAACTTGTCATGAGCTTTTGCTGATAAAAGCAAACCTTTCTTGTTCCCATGCATGTCAATTCATAACCATGTTTTGGCAATAAACTATATAGAAATTTCCATTTAGATCATGTGATCACACAAATGCACTTGTCATATGATTGGTCAGAACAGAGCGTAAAATCATGGCCATTTTCAAGATATTGAATTCCAAGCAATGCTATACAACCATCACAATCTAATTTTTGGCCTACCCATAGTTCTGTTGGTTGGCTTGGCTTGAAGAATCCATATTGCAATTCTTTCTTGTGACCTTCTAATCACATGTTTGTAGTATTGCAGCTGTGACCTCCCTAGTGGCTCAACCTGGAGAGATTCCCTGATCACTAAGCTACACACCCTGTCAAGTAGAGTTATTCCAGACATGTTTCTGAGGAACCCTATTTTTAGCCTCTTATATTCACTACCGAAACTCTTTTGGCCATTACCCAACACTGATGACCATAGGTGGGGATTGGCTCAAAATCATATTATTGACCTTGTAAGGATGAAAGGCAAAGTCGACCATGTAGAGAATTTGATTTTAGAACATAGAGTCAGACAAAGTGCCACTAAGCATTTTGTCCATGCTAATGATTCATCACAGATTTGTTTGTCAGTTGTTTGAACTTAATCACTTGAACATGTCCCTTGGTGGCTGATGATATGTGCATCTCTGGTCTGATGAGGGAGCATCATAGCCATGTGTCGAGAAGAATTTTTTGGGGTTTGAATAATTCACCTCTGGAAACAAAAGTGTTTCATTCAACATCCTAGGTGTAGGAGTGGCTGTGTGGTAAGTAGCTTGCTCACCAACCACATGGTTCCGGGTTCAGTCCCACTACATGGCACCTTGGGCAAGTGTCTTCTACTATAGCCTGAGGCTGACTAAAGCCTTGTGAGTGGATTTGGTAGACGGAAACTGAAAGAAGTCCGTCGTATATATGTATATATATGTGTGTGTGTGTGTGTTTGTGTGTCTGTGTTTGTCTCCCCAACATCGCTTGACAACCGGTGCTGGTGTGTTTACGTCCCCGTAACTTAGCAGTTTGGCAAAAAGAGACCGATAGAATAAGTACTAGGCTTACAAAGAATAAGTCTTGGGGTCGGTTTGCTCGACTAAAGGTGGTGCTCCAGCATGGCCGCAGTCAAATGACTGAAACAAGTAAAAAGAGTAAAAAAGAGTAACCCTTATTCAAGGACTTTTTGAACAGGATAGGCTACTCAGCCCAAAGAAAATTCTGAGTCTCACCTGCAAGGTCATGTGCTGTTTATCTTGATATGAGATCACCATGTCGTGCACATGGGTAGTCATGATGGGTATATTAGACTTCATATATTTGTACCCCCATGTCACTTTGACGACGTGCTGCTTTCTGACTCAATAATAATAATAATAATAATTCTTCACAGGGCCTGAAATTTTCTAGGGATGCAGTACTTAACTGGTATATATTTCACCAAAGCTAAAAGGCAAAGTCAACCTTGGCAGAATTTGAACTCAGAACATGGTGATGGACAAAACACCTTCTAGGTATTTTGCCCTGCTTGCTAACAATTCTGTTACTTCATCTCTTTATGAAAAGTTTTAGCACCAAAAGCATATAAATCAAGTCATTACAGAATTGGCCAATATCTACACTGGGTAATATGTCAGCATTATACAATCAAAACTGTTGACAAATGGTATAAGCAGCGCCTTGAGGGAGAAAATATAACAATTCTTTGGAGCTTCCCAGTGCATAGAGACAAAACTATAAAAAACAATAAGTAAGATACTGTTGTAAAAGACCCAACATGGATATCATAGGAGAGGGTAGGCTCAAAAACCATATTAAAGATAGTGCATTTGATATTTTTGCCAACTTCTCCTTTTTCTGAAGATTGAATGTTGGGGCATTACTGAACCATCATCCAGTTCAGCCTTCTACTTCTCATCACACTTAAATATGGCCCCATGATACTTAAACTTCTCCATTTGTCTCAGTAATGTTCCACTAACATGCAAGGCACTCTGAGAAAAGCTTCTTTGAGAGGACCAATGTCTTAGTCTTCATCATCATCATCATCATTTAACGTCCGCCTTCCATGCTAGCATGGGTTGGACAATTTGACTGAGGACTGGCAAGCCAGAAGGCTGCACCAGGCTCCAATCTGATCTGGCAGAGTTTCTACAGCTGGATGCCCTTCCTAACGCCAACCACTCCGAGAGTGTAGTGGGTGCTTTTACGTGCCACTGGCATGAGGGCCAGTCTGGCAGTACTGGCAACGGCCACGCTCAAAATGGTGTTTTACGTGCCACCTGTACAGGAGCCAGTCCAGCGGCACAGGCAACGACCTTGCTCGAATGTTTTTTCACGTGCCACCGGCACAAGTGCCAGTAAGGCGACGCTGGTAACGATCACAACACTAATTATTATTGCTGCCTTGTGGCACTCAGCAAGGAATCTATTCAGTGTATGCTAAACATTTTTATGAAATAAATGATTTCAGTAATATATATTTATGAAATTGCAAAATCGTATTTATTAATTTTAAAAATAATTATCGTAATTTGACAGAATTACAGAGAAAGTTGAGCTAAGTCATCCGCCATAATCCGTTTTATAGTATATTGTATCATCTTTATTTCTTTACTTAAATATTAAATTACTTCTCATTTCATTAACTGTTCTCTCAAATACACCACAAATACAACGCAAACCTCTATACAATGTATAGAGGTTTCTCATGAAAACCTATTGTTTTTCATGAAAACCTATTTAATTTCAGTTTCTTGTTCGCTGTCTTTAAAAACATAACCTACTTTAGATCGCTATTCAAAAGAGTTAAGAACTACTGACACAGAAGTTCTATTGTGTGTTGACAGACTAAATAAATAAATAAAGAGGTAATAGAGAATCAGATTCAACAATAACAACAATGAGAAACAATAGTGCCAGCAACAACAACAACAACAATAGTAATCCTTGCAGTATAATCACAAAACCTGAAATTTTAGGGGTAGGGCAGGGTTTAGTCAATGACATCGACCCCAGTGCTTGACCGGTATTTATTTTATTGACGTCAAAGGGATTTAAAGCAAAGTCAACCTTGAGGGGAATTTGATTTCAGAACATAAAGTCAGACAAAGTGCCACTAAGCATTTTGTGTCCAGCTGCTAATGAATCTACCTGCTCATCACAGGATAACAACAACAACAACAACAACAACTTCTTTATTAACCACAAAGGGTTTACATTAAGAAAAATATTATGGACAATACAGGACAAAACAAAGAATCTGTGTGGTTTATGTGTGTGAGTGTGTGTTGCTGTGAGGGTTTTGCATGTAAATATGATTAACATAATGAAAAGAAGTTTCAACATTGTGTAATCCTCAATAGGGAGAAGACATTCAAGAGCTACTCATGGAAAAATCTCATAAAAACCATGGGTGCCCTGACTTTTGGGGCAGATGCCTTTTTCCCTTTCCTTTTCTCTAATTACAAGTATATGGTCAGTACTGGCCTGTTCACTCAAACCTTTCACCCACCTTTCAGCAAACTGGATAGAAGGCAACACTTCCCTTTCTACCCTTATTCTCCTCTTCAAGTGAAACTCGAAGAAGTTGATCAGGGATTGGCCAAAGAAAAAAAATGTTTGTCTTCAGCCCCTTTAGTCTCATCCACCACATAATCTCTTTTATCATGGCCATCAGACATATAAACACAGCCTGCTCTTCCCAGTTAATGGAATGCAATGAGGCAGTCTTCACAATGGATTCAGTTGAAAGCCAGATCCATCTCACATGCAACAGCAAGTGTACATCGTAAACCCACAAGTCAACAATGCCATTTTGAGCGTGGCTGTTGCCAGTACCGCCTGACTGGCCCTCGTGCCGGTGGCACATAAAAGCACCCACTACACTCTCAGAGTGGTTGGCGTTTGGAAGGGCATCCAGCTGTAGAAACTCTGCCAGATCAGATTGGAGCCTGGTGCAGCCATCTGGTTCGCCAATCCTCAGTCAAATCTTCCAACAAATGCTAGCATGGAAAGCGGACTTAAACGACGAATGACAATCCATTGGTCCTGAGCTGAAAGTTCTCTGGAAAAAAGCAGCTAGCTGACTTTCTTCAATGCCAAAAGTCTCCCCAAGAATGTCATTGCACTTTCTCTCCACTAATCCTCTATAGAAAGCTAAAGTGGACATTCCACTTATCAGTGTCCAGCTGGCTGAGGGCTTAATAATAATAATGATACTAATTTTTTCTGCTATAGGCACAGGGCCTGAAATTTGTTGGGTAGAGGACTAGTCAGTTACATTGACTACAGTACTTAACTAGTTTTTATTTCATCAACCGTGAAAGGATGAAAGGCAAAGTCAACCTTGGCAGAATGTGAACTCAGAATATGATGATGGACAAAACACCTCGGTATTTTGCCCTGCTTGCTAACAATTCAGCCAGCTTGCTGCCTTGATAACAACAACAACAACAACAACAACAACAACAACAACAACAACAACAACAACAACAACAACAATAATAATAATAATGATAATAATAATAATAATAATAATAATAATAATAATAATAATCACCAGTTGTGGAGCACTAGATACTGGGTTTAGTGTCCAATGCAGGATAACATACTTACACTTCTAAAGGAAAAGGGCCTCTTTGAATCGTTTTAGACAAACCCCTCTAGAGATGGTGTCTCAATAAAAATACTGGTGGTTGTTACACCTCATCAACACTTTCCTCTGCACGAAAGGAATTATTAAGAGAATTAACACAAACAATGGTATAAATGAGGACCTCGGCAGGTGTCCTGGGGGTGAACAGCCCAGTCCCAGTCATCATTATATGGCTGCTAGAATTAAATGGACTAAGACAATGAATGGAATGTTATTTTTTGAGTAGACCCACTGATAATGAAGGGTGACCCATTCATAAGAGCAGAGCAAGCCCCCAAAAAACTGCTCTGTTGCGGACAGCTAGGATTTGGAGATTGGTACTTGGATGTTGAATGTCTCCCATGATAATTAACAACCAAGTATTAAAGCTTATAATGTGCGGAAAGAGACCTTGTGAGACGTCTGTCAATAGGCTGCTGTTCGTTCTCACAGAAGCTGGCAGAACAAACAAGACTGAACGTTCTGAGAAGTAAAATAACAGTAACAACAACAATGATGATGATGATGATCATCATCATCGTTTAACGTCCGCTTTCCATGCTAGCATGGGTTGGACGATTTGACTGAGGACTGGTGAAACCGGATGGCAACACCAGGCTCCAGTCTGATTTGGCAGAGTTTCTACAGCTGGATGCCCTTCCTAACGCCAACCACTCAGAGAGTGTAGTGGGTGCTTTTACGTGTCACCCGCACGAAAACGGCCACGCTCGAAATGGTGTCTTTTATGTGCCACCCGCACA
>NC_068996.1:12463863-12473054 GCF_001194135.2 Octopus bimaculoides | reverse complement strand
ATCGTAGTGGCATCTCCAGACCTCTTTCTTTGCATCCTCGTTTAATGCAAGCGTACCATCATCCATGCGAACACATTTCTCTCCTACAACATCACTATTCTCTCTCCTACACTGTCTTGCAACACGAAATACCTCGAGTCTTTGGTCCTCACGGCGCAGAACATTGGCAAATCTTTCCTTATCTGCTTCCCCTCTGGCTAAATAAACCTGTCGCCTAGCCTCCCTTCTGGCACATTGGTACAATTCCCTGCTACCACCGTTCTTCCAGTCCTTGATGATAATAATAATAATAATAATAATAATAATAATAATAATAATAATAATTGAGAACTAATTACATCAAGTTCCAAATAGATAGAGTATTGGATCACCTCTTTGTTGGGTATGTGGCATCAAAAACGAAACCGTTACATACTGCGAGGGAGTGTAGTAAATTGGCTTAAAAGGAATACAAATGGAGGCATGCTAACGAAGCTAGGTATGATCACTGGAGATTGTGTGAGAAGTATGGTCTTGAAAGAATAAAAGGCAAAGGCAACCTCAGTGGAATTTGAACTCAGATCATGCAAATGGATGAAATGCTGCTAAACATCTTGCCCAGTATGCTAACAGCCTGCCAGCTCACTGCCTTAACAACAACAACAATAATCTATAATAATAAATGCCAAAACGATTTTCTGTGTGTCAGTGTGTCACACGTTGACGCTCTCTCTCTCACTACTCAATTACACTTCTACTATTCCTCATATTGGGTGAGAGTAATAATAGACACAGGGATGGTGAGGGAAGTAGTAGACTGACGGTTGTGATAGTAATGGGGTGATAATAATAGTATGAGCTGTATTTGTGATAGAGGCAGATCCGACGGTGATAGTAAGCAATGTGAAAGACAGTGGTGATGGTGGTGGAGGGGAAGGCAGCGAAGTCAAAGGTATTGAGGGCGGTAGCATCAGAAGTCTGAATGGGGTGTGTATGGCAGTTGTGGTAGCAATGATGGTGGTACTGGTGATGGTTGAAAACAATCAACAGAAAGAGAGAGAGAGAAAGAAAGAAGTTAGAAAGAAAACATACTGTACTGACTCCTGAATGGGAAGACAAAAAATGTTGTTTATCATGCAGCTTTGCAATAAGTTCCAAGTTGACAAATTATATCATTGTTTTGATGAAAATTGTTCATTGCTTGAAAAATATTGCTTAAGTTTAATAAAAATTTAATATGTACTGAATGCCTGTAGTGTCATTGTTGAGCCCAAAGCCCAATGAAGAGCCCTCCACAGGAGCTAGCCTAAAAGCCATCCTATCATGCGGCTTTTAAGCTAGTAATAATAATATATGACTCTTAACAATGTGCCATTAATGGTGTTTGACATATAGCAAATATGTGACCCGTGGCAAAAAAGCTGATGTTGACCAGAAGCATACCTATCAGTGACTACAAAGCTCAGAGCTAAAGGTACAAAATGAAACTTATTAATCCAGAGCTGCCAAACCAATGTGATGAAAAGTGAAATAGGTCCAAAGTGCTGATTCTACAATGATGAGATCGAAACAGTGGACCTCTTAATTTCTGGATGATAGGTTTTAGCACCAGAAGAGTATAAATCAAGACATTACAGAATTGGCCAATATCTACACTGGTTAATATGCTCCTTTACTCTTTTACTTGTTTCAGTCATTTGACTGTGGCCATGCTGGAGCATCGCCATTTAGTCGAGCAAATCAACCCCAGGACTTATTCTTTGTAAGCCTAGTACTTATTCTATTGGTCTTCTTTTGCCAAACCACTAAGTTACAGGGATGTAAACACACCACCATCGGTTGTCAAGCGATGCTGGGGGGACAAACACAGACACACACACACACACACACACATATATATATACGATGAGCTTCTTTCAGTTTCCATCTACCAAATCCACTCACAAGGCTTTTGGTCGGCCCGAGGCTATAGTAGAAGACACTTGCCCAAGGTGCCATGCAGTGGGGATGAACCCGGAATCATGTGGTTGGTAAGCAAGCTACTTACCACACAGCCACTAAAATCAAAATTGTTGACAAATGGTATAAGCAGCACCCTGAGGGAGAAAGTATAACAATTCTTTGAAGCTTTCCAGTGCATAGAGACAAAACCATCAAAGCTAATATATTGAATATAAGTTGGAAAAGACCAGTATGGTAAAGTCTGTCTATTGATCAACATGCGTATTTCTTGGGGTCATAATGTCTCAGCAACAGAATTTGACAAACTCAGAAAATATAAAAGATTTGCTCTTGAAATTGAAAAAACATGCGACATCTCAAGGTGGTTACAACACCAGTGATTGTAAGAACACATGGAATGATCAAAAATGGAACTGCAAATTATTTGAGAATGATTCCTGACTTATCATCCCTGCAAGAAGTGCAAAAGATTGTTTAAACTGGCAACGGCACATGTATTGATAAGATCATTGTTGCTGCAAGAACAATAACCGTCCATGTAAATAATATTTTTTCATAACTTCATTTGATTTTGAAAATGAACAATCTGGTGTATTTACTTTAGTGACCTATCAATATATACAGTGTCTGGTGTGTTTATTTTAATGGCTTATCAATGTATACAGTGAGTTTCTTTGCCCTAGGTGTTGGGAAGACAACAAGAAACGGAAACAAAATTGAAAGGAAAGTAAAACACATAATTATAATGACAATGACAACAACGAAGACAATGATGACAACCAAAATGATGACGACAGCAATAGCGATGACAATGGCAGCAACAACAATGACAACAGTGATGATAATGACGATGTTGACGATCTTTTCTATCACAGGCAAAAGACTGTAAATTTTGGATGAGAGGACTAGTTGCTTTCATCGACCCATTTATATGACCGTTACTTATTTTATCAATCCTGAAAGGATGAAAGACAAAGTCAACCACAGAAGAATTTGAACTTAGAATGTAAAGACAGGCAAAATGCTGTTAGATATTTTGTCCAGTAGGCTAACAATTCCACCAGCTCACCAGATATTTAGATGTCAATCTCCTGTTATTGTTCTCAAAACTTTTGCTAAATACATGACATAACAAGCATGGGAAATAAAATGATTCTGTTTCTTTTGTAATACAGCTGCTACACAACCACTCCTGTTTTGCTGTTTCTCGAGGTTTGAAATTATTAATTTAACTTTCTCCTTTGTGTACTATTTAATGCTGTTTCTGTTTTAATGTTAGGATTAGCATTTTTAATCACATTTGACTTTGCTCCATAAGAGATCTTAGAAAGAATAGTTGAGTCAATATTTTAAATGGGACAAATTTTGAAACAATCTCTAAAAAAGCTGTCACAGGAAAAATCACAAGAAAATAAAGCTAGGTTACATGAAAAATAAAGTCACTGAAAAAATTCACAGGAATGTTTCAATAAATGCTGAATAAAACATTTATTTATTCATTTATTTATTTACTGTCATTATTCAAATAAGTGTACCTGGCTTTATAGTCCAAGACAGAACATTTTTGAAACAAATAGTCATCACTTTGATTCATTCTGTTTCTTTTTTTCATTCATGCATGAAGGAATTTTAACACTGTTAACATTTTCCAACTGTGTCTGGCTCAACATCCAAGGAAATTTCAGTTGTGTTTAGCACAAGGTGCAATCCAGAAATTTTGAGACTTTTTAGGAGAGGTAGTTATAACTATTCTAGATTATTTTAATTTTAATATATTGTTACTATGCATCTAATAAGCTAACCTACTAACTTTTGTTATTCCAGATTGAAGGCGATGAATATAACAATGCTTTGAACACGTTCTACTACACACTGCTTGTTACAGCTGATTAATTTGTGGAATGTAGTCGGAACATGATGACAATATGGAAATTTGCTATGCAATAAAGTTTTATGCTAAATTGAGCAAAAATGCTACAGAAACTTATGAAATAGGTGCAGGAGTGGCTGTATGGTAAGTAGCTTGCTTACGAACCACATGGTTTCAGGTTCATTGCCACTGCGTGGTACCTTGGGCAAGTGTCTTCTACAATAGCCTCAGGCCAACCAAAGCCTTGTGAGTGGATTTGGTAGACAGAAACTGAAAGAAGCCCATCGTATATACGTATATATGTGTGTGTGTGTGTGTGTGTGTGTGTGTGTGTGTGTGTTTGTGTGTGTGTGTTTGTCCCCCCAACATCACTTGACAACCAATGGTGGTGTGTTTAGGTCCCCGTAACTTAGCGGTTCGGCAAAAGAGACCGATAGAATAAGTACTAGGCATTGATCTGTAACAGTTTAAACAGAACATTAATCCTTTCTAGAATAGGCACCATGAACTTGTTGCAACTCAAGAGCATGTGAAATTCTACTGTCTCGTTAATTTCTCTGCTTTCAACAGTTCACAAGGAAGGACACTGTCTGAAACATTGGATTTTCCCCTCCTCATGGTAAGTTCACTGTACTCTTTTTATTGATTTTTCTACATAACATTAGCCTTGTCAATGCAGACCAACACTGGCCTTTTTGAAGTCTGTTTGATCATTATATTTTTGGTCAAATAGTATCCAAAGAGGCTGGTGTTGATCTGCTAGTCCACTAAACTTGTGTTATCCTTCAACTCCCCTCTCTCCTCATCTTTTCCCTTCATCTCACTCTTGACTTTGCTTGTTTCTCCTCATTCCATTACTCTTTTCCTTCTTCCTTCTTACACTGGTTCTCCTACCTCTTCTTGTTGACATATAAAACCTCCATGGTCTTGTGTTCTCATCAGCTGCAGCCAGTTTTTAACTCAAATTATGTAAACTGTGCTGTTATTAATTTCTCACCTTTCAACTTTTCCCTGAAGAAGGATACTATCCAAAATGGATTATCCACTCCTCATGCTAAGTCCATAGCACCCCTTTTACCAATTTAACCACATAATGTCATAAGTCATGCTAACACTGACCAATGCCAGCCTATTTGGAGTCTATTCAATTATAAAAACCTTGATGACAGTCAAGTACAACCCACAGTTTGACTGGAGTCACTCCAAGCATAATGTGCTTCTTAAAATTAGTAATTAGAAGAAGTGCCAAAAATAATTCATTATTGTTTTGGTTAAAAAACAGAAAGAAACAATCATACTTGGCATAAATCAACGACTTTCATGCTATGGCTGCTTTCTTGACATTGAGAACTTTTATAAGACATTGCTCTTATTGGAATTCTCTTTCTGTTGAATGTTCACAATGTCTAAAGGCTGGGTGTGTGTGTTTTGAGATATAGAATACACTTAGTTTTATAATGCATTTTACAGTACTGTCATATTTATCTAGTTCTCTTTATATTGTCAGAATTATATCATTTGAGCAATTGGCTTAAATACAAAACAGAAAACATTCTTATCAAGAACTAGTCTGAGATCTCCAGACGATAGTTGTAAGAGAGGGTGAGCATCTCGTATCACAAGATGTATATCCACCTTTCCTGTGGGCCTATGTATTGTGAAGTGCTCCAGCATTCCACCACCACTTCTGTCTTCTTTCCAGCTTTCCAATTGCTCCCTCTCACCCTTCTATATTTCTGGATAGCCTTGTATCTTTGTAGCAACACACCCGGGCTTGTTCTTCCATTGCACTTTAGCATCTCAACTCCTGGCATAGAACCATGGCCCTTTTTCCTGTTCTCAAATTCTAAACTCCCACTATTTAGTCAAGGATGCTTTTTCTTTTTTTCTTTTCCTGCCTCCTTGGTTTTTTTTTTCCTTTCTTTACCTGCTAGTTACCTGGCGACCTCACTGCTGCTGGTGCCCTGTAAAAAGCACCCTTTACACCCTGTTAAGGGGTTAGTGTTTCAAAAGGCTTCCAAGCATAAAAACAATGCCAAAGTAGATAGTAGATCTTGATGCAATCTTATTTCTTTATTGCCCACAAGGGGCTAAACATAGAGGGGACAAACAAGGACAGACAAAGGGATTAAGTCGATTGCATCGACCCCAGTGCGTAACTGGTACTTAATTTATCGACCCCGAAAGGATGAAAGACAAAGTCAACCTCGGTGGAATTTGAACTCAGAACGTAAAGACAGACGAAATACAGCTAAGCATTTTGCTCAGCGTGCTAACAATTCTGTCAGTTTGCTACCTTAATGCAATCTTGATGCAATCTTCAGCTAGCCAGCTCCTGTCAAAACATCCAAGCCATACCAGCATGGAAGGAGGGTGTTAAATAATGAAGATGGTGGTGGTTGTGTTGGTGGTAGTGGTGGTGGTGGTGGTTGTGTTGGTGTTGTTGTTGTTGTTGTTGGTGGTGGTGGTGATGATCATGATGATGTATATACATAGTTGTGTACTTCTGTATAAAGTACTAAAAACTTTTAAAGTAATTGGATGGAAAACATTGACAAATGGAAAACATTGACAAATGGAAAACATTGACGAATGGAAAAATACATGTATGTGTAAGTATATGCATGTACAAAATGCAGACACACATACACTTACCCATATACGTAAACATATTTACTTAATTGTGCATATATATACATATATGTGTGCTTGTACATGTGTGTGTGTGCATATTTATGCATATATTTATATACATAGAGTCACTTAGAATTTGACAAATTTCGGATAACCTTGAAAATGTTGCGTTAACATGTGTTTTCAGAAATATTAATATATACGTCAACACCACAAAAACTATTGTTGACTTTGTAAGGTGAATTCTACAATTAAAGATGTGATTTTCTTTAAAACTATCTCTGTTTTACATGTGTATATGTATATATATATATATATATATATTTATATATATATGTATATATATATATATATATATATATATATCAAAGGCCTTTGTTAAATCAATGAATACCTGGACAAGATCCATATTCTACTCTTAGCACTTCTCCTGCATCTGTCTTGCTGTGAAAATCATATCCATTGTCCCTCTACCAGATTGGAAGCCACATTGAGATTCAGATAGGACATCATTTACGAGACACCCATTCAGACGGGTAAGAAAAATATTTGCCAGAACTTTGCCAGCAGCTTAGAGTAGAGCAATACCTCTGTCGTTACCACACAGGTTAAGCAGGGGATCGACACTTTTGAGAGAGCACATATCCAGCATGAAGAACTTAAGCGAGCTGCACGAAAGTGCATGGGGAAAGCTTGGTCTGCAATGTTTGCAGTCGTGTATGCTTGTCAAGAGCAGGGCTCATTAGCCACCAACGGAGCTGCAAATGCAAAATATAAGTTAGTCCTAGAGCGCACAATGTTCCCGAAGGTCAGCAATGGTCTTCCTCGGTCATGAGTGGACGGCCATCATCATGTATGTATGTATGTATGTATGTATGTATGTATGTATGTATGTATGTTTGTATGTGTGTGCATGTATGTATGTGTGTGCATGCATATATATATGTATGCATATGTGTATGCTTGTATGTATGTTTCTGCATATTAATGTGTTTGTGTGTTCATGTCTGTGTGTTTGTGTGTGTGTGTGTGTGTGTGTGTGTGTGTGTGTGTGTGTGTGTGTGTATGTGTATGTGTGTGTTTACATCTGTCTTCTTGTGTGTGTATGTCTGAGTGTGTCTAAGTGTATGGGTTTGTGTGACTATGTATGTGCGTCTATTATGTATGGATGTGTGTCTCCATATGTGTCCTTGCGTGAGTGTATGAAGTGTACAATTGTATATATGGTTATGTGTTTCACTCTTCATTTGTGTGTGTGCTTGTCTGTCCATATTACCTGTGTACCTATCTATCTATTTATCTATCTGTTTACTTACATATCCATTTACCTACACACACACACACACACACACGTCTACATAACAGCCTACTAACAACTCTACCTGAACATTTGTGACAATATGACGTCAAAAAACAATCCTCCATACTCTACCAACATGACAAAGACCAGCATAGAGGTATGCTGAGTCAACTTGACACCCACGTCTTATCCAAGCGCCCTAAGGACCCAACACTCAGACAAATACAAGAGTACTCCCTCATAAATGAAACATCCTCACTACTAATTAGGAAATATACGTAGAAGGTAGTCATACCCCTATACCTGAAGTTTATATATACACAGGTAGAGTCGTTAGTAGGCTGTTAAGTAGACGTATATATATGTATGTGTGTGGGTGCATGTATGTGTGTATGTGCATGCATGCATGCATGTGTGTGTGTGTAGGTAAATGGATATGTAAGTAAACAGATAGATAAATAGATAGATAGGTACATAGGTAATATGGACAGATAAGCACACACATACACATGCACAAATTCACACACATGCATACAAACACACACACACACACATACACACACACACATGCAAACTCACAAACATGAACACACAAACACATGAATATGCAGAATACATACATACATACTAGCATACACACATGCATACATACATATATATGGTGGTGGTGGTTGTCTACTCCTTAAACAGAGTTTGACTACCTCCTGCACCTACACCTTAGCCCTTTCATGGTGTTTGATGTGGCTTTTTAAACCACACAGATTGCACCTCTGATTTGCACTACCAATACCTGCAAGTAAGTTCTGCTCATTGTGGATCCTAACATGTCTTTTAAGACCCCCATTGGATTTTCAAACCCTCTGGCACACACCACATTCAAACGTGTGCACAGACATATAATCAGAATATATATGCATACACACACACACATACAAGCATACATACACATACATACATGCATACATTCATACATATATGTATACACATGCATACTGATGCACACACATACACACAAACAAACAAAAAGAATGCAGCTCTGATAATAGACAGAGTCATGACGATTGTAAAGGCTGCAAGACGCAATGAAAATTTTAGAAAAAATAAATTAGTAAATGAATGAAAACTTAACCAGTGTGTGTGTTAAATAATAAGGCATTAAAAGAGAATGACTTTCCCCAGACACAATAAAATATGCTTCAACACACAAATTCACATAAAGAATCTTGCAAACAAAATCGAAGGATATATATAATGTCTGAATTGAAACAGCTGTCAGATTATGTCTTTTTTTGTAATTAACAAATATAATTAATCGATTTATCTCTATTTTCTTATTTTTCTTACGTGCACACGCACACACACACACACACACACACACACACACACACACATGATTATATATGCATATGTATATACGCAAATGTCAAATGGTAAAAATTAGTGCTG
>NC_068996.1:12462132-12463483 GCF_001194135.2 Octopus bimaculoides | reverse complement strand
AGTTACATGAAATAAAAGTCAGAGGGGGAAGGTATAAACTACCTGTATCAACTTGCTATAAAACAGGTAGTAATTTTACCTTGTGATTATTCTTAGTGCAAGTTTTGAAGAGTGCAGTTTGATTTTAACAGTTATTGTTTTAAAGCTATAATGGAAGTGACAAAGGAGCATCTTCGGCATATTTTGCTTTATGAGTTCAATAAAGGCAACAACACAATAGAAAGTGTGAAGAATATTAATGCAGTATATAAGGCGTTAGGAAGGGCATCCAGCTGTAGAAACTCTGCCAAATTTAGATTGGAGCCTGGTGTTGCCATCCGGTTTCACCAGTCCTCAGTCAAATCGTCCAACCCATGCTAGCATGGAAAGCGGACGTTAAACGATGATGATGATAAGGATTGGAAAATAAGTGTAAGCCAGTGTAAATGGTGGGTTCCAGAAATTCTGAACCAGAAACTACAGCCTTGAAGATGATCCTCATCCTGGAAGATCTGTAGAGCTCAACGAGGACGTCCTGCAAACCCTGGTGGAACAAAATCCCATTGTAACTCTTGAGGAACTGGCAGAGAAGCTTGAATTTGGTCATTCAACCATGCATCAACACCTGCATGCCATTGGAAAATGACCATCTTTGGTTTCAAGATGAAAGGCGTTCTTCCATCAGGATAATGCTCAGCCACATACAGCAATTATGACATTCTAAAGGCTGGAGCACTTTGAATGGGAAACGATGCCCCACCCACTATATTCACCAGGCATTGCCTCATCTAATTATCATTTATTCTGCAGTCTTCAAAATCATTTGGATGGAAAAAATATGACTTCTGTAGACAAGGTCAGAACAGTATTGGAGGAGTATTTTTCTTTTTCTTTTTTTTCTACTCTAGGCATAAGGCCCGAAATTTGGGGGGAGGAGGCCAATCAATTAAAGCAACCCCAGTATGCGACTGGTACTCAATTTATCGACCTCTAAAGGATGAAAGGTAAAGTTGACCTTGGCAGAATTTGTACTCAGATCATAATGACATGAAATACCGCCAAGCATTTTGCCCGGCATGCTAACGTTTCTTATTTCTTTATTGCCCACAAGGGGCTAAACATAGAGGGGACAAACAAGGACAGACAAAGGGATTAAGTCGATAACATTGACACCAGTGCGTAACTGGTACTTATTCAATCGACCCCAAAAGTAGAAAATGAATGAGAGTATATTTTAGATTTAAAAAGAACTTTGTTTATCTTAATTTTTAAAATGTAAAGAAGCATAAAAAACAATTTACAGGATGATCTAGTATATGCATACATAAGTACATCTCTCTCTCTCCCTCTCTCTCTACCTCTCCTCCAACCC
>NC_068996.1:12460630-12461389 GCF_001194135.2 Octopus bimaculoides | reverse complement strand
TATGTATGTATGTATGTGATACATAGGAAACTGACTGGGAGAGCAATGCCTGTCATCACCACAGATGGAGGATGCAGGTTAAGGAGGGTGTCAACACCTTTGAGAGAGCATGTATTCTGCATGAAAAACTTAAGCGTGCTGTTTGAAAGTGCACTGTTGGTGTGGTGAACGGGGGAAGCTTGGTTTGCAATGCTTGCAGCCATGTATGCTTGTCAAGAGCAGGGCTCATTAGCCACTAACGGAGCTGCAAATGCAAAATATAAGTTAGTCCTAGAGCGCACAATGTTCCTGAAGATTAGTCAAGGTCTTCCTCAGTCACGAGTGGACAGCCATCATATATATATATATATATATATATATATATATATAGCCTTTTAGCTCTGATGAGTAACCTATACTGCTAAGCACTTTATAGGTTCAGAAACAATGGTCTCTGTATGACCAGCTCTAACTTTTAACTTCCTAAAAAGTAGATATACATATACATATCATCATCATCATCATCATCATCGTTTAACATCTGCTTTCCATGCTAGCATGGGTTGGACGATATGACTGAGGACTGGTGAAACCGGATGGCAACACACACACACACACACATATATATATATATATATATATATACATACACACACACACATATAGATTCATACATGTATATGCATATATGTATGTGTGTGTATGCCTCATTATGTATGTATGTATGTATGTATGTATGTATGTATGTATGTATCTATATATGCTTGCTGTGCATATGTA
>NC_068996.1:12459217-12460589 GCF_001194135.2 Octopus bimaculoides | reverse complement strand
CGACACCTTTTTCTCAGCTGTTTCTAGGTATGAATATATGTTTATAACTTCCGTTCACCAAGGATTTGTCATTTTATGAATTTCTGCATGCATTCTTTTCTCTTCCACTCACACACACCAGCATACATACATAGATACATACATACATAGATACATCCATACATAGATACATACATACATAGATACATACATACATAGATACTTACATACATACACACACACACGTACATACATACATACATACATACATACATACATGCATACATACACACATACATATATAAACGTTAACATATGTACATATGAATAAATGTATCCTTCTACTTTAGCTATCTCTCTATATATCTATCTATCCATCCATCCATCCATTTTTCTGTCTGTCTGTCCCTCCCTCTCTCTCTCTCTTTCTCTCTCTCTCTCACTCCCCCCCCCCCACACACACATACTTATATAAATGTAATTTAGATTCAGTTGAATTAGGTACTTGAATTGAGGTACCTTGCTAGGATGAACTTATTTGCATACTCAGACAGTGTTAGGTTATTAAACTGTACATAGAATTTTTTTCCAGCTGATATTCATGTAGCGTATGCAGATAGCACAATATAACATGTACTTTATATAAAGATACTTTCCAAATATTCCTGAAGTGCAGATTTCACTATAGGTGAGTAACATATATATGTGTATGTATGTGTATTATATATATATATATAGTAGAGTATTGTAGTTCGCTTGAAGCATTGTGTATTGTTTGTAAAGAATAAAATGTTTTGAATGGTACAACAATGCACTATAATACAAAATATGGACTATATACCTGTTGTAATTTAGTTAACTATAGGCCGATGATATTTTGGAATACAATTCCTTCTTCAGATATTCTTAGATGGAGTCGTTGCTATAATCGGTTATAGCAGCGACTCCATCTATCTGAAGAAGGAATTTTATTCCAAAATATCATCAGACTAAGGATGACTAAATTACAACAGGTTATCGCCCATTGTTTGTATTATAGTGCATTGATGTGTGGAGGCGCAATGGCCCAGTGGTTAGGGCAGCGGACTTGCGGTCATAGGATCGCGGTTTCTATTCCCAGACAGAGCGTTGTGAGTGTTTATTGAACGAAAACACCTAAAGCTCCACGAGGCTCCAGCAGGGGATGGTGGCGAACCCTGCTGTACTCTTTCACCACAACTTTCTCTCACTCTTACTTCCTGTTTCTGTTGTGCCTGTAATTCAAAGGGTCAGCCTTGTCACACTGTGTCACGCTGAATATCCCCGAGAACTAAGTTAAGGGTACATGTGTCTGTGGAGTGCTCAGCCACTTGCACGTTAATTTCACGAGCAGGCTGTTCTGTTGATCGGAACC
>NC_068996.1:12456882-12457868 GCF_001194135.2 Octopus bimaculoides | reverse complement strand
ATACGTAGTGTGTTCGTTTTTGGTGAGGTGAGAATTCTGTTTATTTATATATATTTTTGGGACAATACTGTGCTGATGAACGAAATCTAGATTCATTCTAGTAATCGCGAAATCGGTCGATACACAGTTAAGTTTATTTAAAAGAAAGTTGGTCGTCTTCTGTTGGTTGTTTTTCCTCGCATTAGGTACTAAATGTGGTTATTTTGAGAAGTCCACTGTGTGGCATTATTATTTTTCTGTAATAATGCCCTTTATATAAATATACATATATATATATATATATATATATATATATATATAACGTGAGAGAGTTAGGGGTTGGGCGTTCAACCCACGAAGGGATAGTATCTATCCAGTAATATATATATAAATATACACATACATATAGACATATATATCTATACATACATACACATATACATATATATATATATATAAATACATACAAATATATACATATACATATATGCATATATATACACACATATACATATATATAGAAATCCCCCGATATTCACGAGGGTTACGTTCCTAGAGCATCCATGAATAGTGCAAAACCGCAAATATTTGATGCGGTCCATAAAAATGCCTTTAAATGTCAAAATATAACATAAAATATTATAAATATATATATATATGTATATATGGAGGCACATAGCCAAGTGGTTAGAGCAGTGGACTCATGGTCATGGGATCACAGGTTCAATCTCAGACTGGGTGATATGTGTGTTTATGAGTGAAACACCTAAGCTTCATGCTCCTCCAGCAGAAGGTAATGGTGACTCTTTCGCCACAACTTTCTCTCACTCTTTCCCCCAGAATCTAGCAGCTTACCTGCGACAGACCAGCGTCCTGTTCAGATGGGGAACCTATACACCAATGAAACCAGGAAACTGGCCCTTATGAGCCAGGCATGGCTCGACAAGGAACAAACAACAACAACAATATGTATATATATGTATGTATATATATATATATATATATAT
>NC_068996.1:12455386-12456737 GCF_001194135.2 Octopus bimaculoides | reverse complement strand
TATATATTTAATAATAATTTAATAAAAATAAAGTAAAATGTACTGCTATTCACCATTTTGATTTAAGATGATGATGATGATGAAAATAATAAAGTTAATGACTGCACAGCATAGAAGATTTAAAGCTCTTCAAGTGATACTTCTTCCTCAGGTGTTTTAGAGGTTGTCGTATCTTCATGAAAAGCTTTCTTGGTGGGATTGAGGATGGTAAGTTGCTGTCGTTGTTTCTTCATGGTGGTAAGGAGAGTTTTATATGTCGGTATGGCAGCATCGATGGCATTTTTGAATTGGAGAGACCGAATCGTATAGGGGTCCTATGCTTCCACCTTATCTTGCAATTCCTCTGCTCTCCTTAAAAGGTCAGACATATGTCAGATTGCCAGGCCCACTTCATCCACCTCTTCCTCTGGTTCTGGCGCTTCCTCCTCCTCTTCGCTGGCAGACTTAGTTAACTCCAACAAATCTTTGTCTGTCACCATTTCAGAGTAGACATTCGATGAGATTGTTGACCTCATCTTGCATGATGTTGTCAAAACCTCTGCCTCCAAGTACCTTTGCCAGTTTCGCCGCATTGTTGATAGCCTCGTGCTGAATATCTTCAGGTGAGAAGCCGTCGTAGTCCTGGACACTCTCTGGCCACACCTTCTTCCAGCATGCGATGTGGGTTTCCTTTTTCATGTCTTTAAAAGCAGCGTGGATGATTGACAGGTACGTTGCGATCGTGAAGTTATGCCAGTATTCCTTTAACTTGAAATTCTCGTCTGATCCATTGCGTCCACAAGGTGTTGGAGAGAGTTCTGAGTGTAAAGTGCCTTGAAGGCATGGATCATGCTTTGATCCATATGCTGGACGTGGGAGGCGGTGTAAGCAGGGAGGAACTCGACTTGGACTCCCACGTGATTCGAATCCAATGTGTATGATCAAATGTAGCAATGATCTTTAAAAAAGCACTGGTATAAAATTAACATTGATCTGTCATTGTTAGCCCAAGTAATACTGGTGTGATATCCTTTAGGATGAACGGTTGTATATCATCTCATACCTTTTCATCCTGTTTTGCATATTTTCATGGGTCAACTATGAAAATTGGATTTGAATGTTTTCCATTTTTATTGTCTGCATATTACTAATAGTGATAATAATAATAATAAGGCCCCGATGAGATGTGGTATCCCATATTTTATAATATTTTATAATATTTTATAATATGCACGAATCAATCTGGGTATTGCATCGAAATGTTCATAGGTCATTTTCATCATTATTATTATTATAATAAAGTATTTTCAATGAATCAGTTTTGAGCTCTCTTTAAAGTCGATATATATATATATATATATATATATATATA
>NC_068996.1:12451474-12455104 GCF_001194135.2 Octopus bimaculoides | reverse complement strand
TATATATATATATATATTGGAAGGGTTGGAGGTGATGTACAGGAATTATATATTAGAAAAAATAATAAGGTACTCAGATATCTGGATAGTTGTACATTTATAGATTTTTATTAATATGTCACATGTTTTATAAATATTAGTGCTTGCACCTATTCTTGTAGGTTTTACAAATATGATTCCACTTTCAGAGGATTTGTCACTTTTTATCATGCCAAAATAACAGATAAATAAAATTATATTTATCACTCCCAAAATACTATACAGATTTGATTCCCCAGCAGAAGTTCATGAAGAACAACAATTCTTATGTAGACACGAGGAGGCAGTAACACATCTTGGCCTTCTGAATTATCACTCTGTAATTTCAAAGTATTCCTAACTCTAACTCAAATCAGGTCACTTCACAGCCTACACTATAGACACTGCAATAAACTGCATATTAAAGTAGCATTACAAATGGGAATTAATATAATTAATAAAGGGAGTTGGTATAAGATATAACCAACAGTCACCAAAAAATAATTCTTAGCATTGTTGAAGACAAAATGAATAGACGCTTCCAAGGACTTTTTATTTGAGAAAAAATTAGCATTTGCCAAAGTGCTATTTTGTAGTGCAATTTTAGTTTAAAATTGTATAGCAATTTTGGTTTACCCTCTTCAGGTCTAATACAAATGGTTTACATGCCAAAATGGTTATAAATGGTGGCTTATACAAAGCACAAACAAATTGTAGCATTGAAAATGGCTGGCATAATAACTGTGAGGTGATAAAACAGTTGAATCTGTTTTTGATGTGAGGAAAAAGGGTCAAGAGGTTCAAATAATCTTACCAAATACAGTCCCAGGAAGAAATCTTTCAGTTTATGCCAGGAATCATTGAAATTATCAATAAGAGGATGAAGAGAAATCTGTGAAGGAGTTACAGGAAGATGGCAAAGAGGTGACACTTCAGTTGAGAAAAGATGAAAGGCTATGGTGAAAGCAAAAAGTGGTCATTTTGAATTGTAAATGCATGTGAAATATCGCCAATAAACATAAAAATCAAGGCAGAGAACTGGCAGAACCATTAGCACATTGGGCAAAAATTCTTAGTCAAAATACAACATACATAGTTAGAAATGATCTATTTCTAAATCTCACAGAGAGACTTAAGCAGCGGTGATACGATAAAGTAGTTGTTTACTGTCAACTTAACATGACAGTCTCAGTAAGGGAATCATACTACTGCTATTTAGCCCTAGGAAGCTGGACCGCTTCCTGTCGGCCCTGTAGGTCCAGCTTCCTAGGGCTAAATAGCAGTAGAATGATTCCTTTATGGGGACTGTCACGTTAAGTTGACAGTATACAACATACATAGTGTTTAGGCTAAATTTGACAGTTGACATAACAGGAAAAGAAAACAATAAATCATCCAAAAATAAAACTATTTTTTTTATTATAAAAACATTAAAAAAAAATCAGTTGTGGAACTGGGTGCATGTGTTCCTCACTCTATGCCTGGGAAGATTTTTGTACACCTCCTTGATTTTGGCCACTAGCTTGGCCTTGGTGCTACAGGTATCTTTGAAAATGTTGTTGTTTGGTTGATTTTCATGCTTGTGGTTCTTGTATTAATTGTTGCATGATACATTAATGGGTGTGTATTATGGATTAGGCTGGCTACTTGTTTTATAAACAACAACAAAGCTTGCAAATATTTAACAATATATTCATTTAAGAGAAGACTAAATATGTATACATACATAAATTATCTGATACTCACTGATAGAGAAACTTAGAATATAGGGATCAACTTTCATAGCATCTTATTCTACAGATATTAATGGCTTATTCAAGATACAAGAATTAACTGGTCTTGAATGGAAATTGAGATGCAAGTTTTCCTGATTTTACTCAAATTTTTGATTTGCTTGAGGTGAGGGAAATGAAATAACATCTTTATTGTGTTTATTCAACGATTAGTTATCTTTTAGATGTGAGACCACCAAATCTTGTAGCTTTGTTCTTGGTTTGCTTGGAAAGAGGAGGAAAAAGTTCAAGAAGAGCAGTTTATCATGGACCAACAGCCAGATTATTACCTCCAACTTTGAAAGGTGTGCATTTGCAATCCAAGAACAGGAAATATCAACCAAGTACCTGATGCACAAAAGGGATAAAGATGCAGGAAAAGCCGTAAAATGTGACAACCGATGCAGACTTTGTGGAGTTCACACTGAGATATCACCCACATCATAAACAGTTGTCCAAAAATGTCATCACGGTATTATCTACCGATGAGACATTATGTTGTAGCTAGGACACTCTATAATGAAATCAGTCAGCAGGATAATCCCGAGACAAAGAAATAAGAGCCCATAGCCATTCATAATAAAAAGGAATACTGGTGGAATGTACCAGTGAAGACCTCAATAAAATGTAAGCACAACAGACCTGATAAAATGATTTGGGATAGAGAAGAGAAACTGTGCAGAGTTGTAGAAAGTAGCTGCCCAGCGGATGTTAACATAAAGCTGAAGGTCAATGTAAAAGGGAACACCTATGCTGAACTATTGAGAAATCTGCAGTTATTCTATCCAGATTACAAGTTCAGGTTTATACCTGTAATTATTGGGGCCCTGAGATATGTAACACACTGCCTAAATACTAATCTTGAGAAATTAGGCTTCTCAAAGCTATAAGGGGGAAAACTGATTCGAAGACTACAGTTCCAATCCATCACTGGAACTGTAAAAACCTGTTAAACTTTCCAGAAGTTTATCATTTAAATATATATGAGCATGTCTAGATATGTAACTATATGCATGAGAATACATACAAATCTGCACATACATACATACATACATACATACATACATACATACATACATGCATGCATGCATGCATACAAACAAAAATACCCTGTTGTTGATGTTGAAATTCCAATCACAGAGCCTTGGATCTAGGTTAGAAACTGATTCTTTCTCTATTGGCAAGAAATTTTGAAATAAACTGAATAATGACATACATACAAATGTATGTGTCTATATACATATATAGCGTAATCTGTAAAGATCTTGGTACAGGAAGTTAATAGTAAATATGTACAGATCTTGTATAGAGGACAAAAAGTGGGTAATACATAACCAACAAACTTTATTAAGTGGTGTATGGTATACACTTCGTCTCATATTGAAACAGATAGAAACTACAATAAGATTATTGTCACTATACTATACATTGTTTAGTAACAAAAATTGTTAATTATGAGAACATAAATCAAAGACTATAAGGAATAGAAAAGGTAAATCAGGACTACATATGTTTCCAACTAAAGCCTAGCATGTCTTACATAGCACTTAAAAATACTCTTTAGTTTTTTCTTAGGTCTAATTACCCAGGGTTGTTTGCTCCATTGCAAAGGTAAGAGTAAATAATTCACAAATTTAGCCAAAGTAGAATGGTAGGTAGAAATAGCTTGGTCAAATGATCAATGAGATTCATTGTCTGCAGGGAAAGTAGCATTTGAAGGGGGGAAGGGGGGTATTTATAGAGGTCAATTAATTGAAAGAATAGGTATGGGAAAGAATAGGCATGAGATAAATTATATAAATATATAGTCTTAAAATACCTTTTGTATTCCACACATTTT
>NC_068996.1:12447375-12451276 GCF_001194135.2 Octopus bimaculoides | reverse complement strand
TATATATATATGCATACATATATATCTGTTTGTTTACATATAATATATATGCATATGTTATTAGATAAGTAAATAGATACATATACATATATAAATACATGCATGTATATGTATGTATATAAACACATATGTGTGCATTGTTTCACTATTTCTTCCTGGCTCTTCTAACTTCATTCGCACAGACAATGTTTTTTTCTTTTTTTTTTTTCTCTCTGAGTGCTACTTCACCAAACAACTCTGTTTAATCTTTTTTACCATTCCACTCACATCATTAAAAAAAAAACTCTGCTGGAAACACATTTCCTTACCATACCTGTACACACTCTTTGTTAAAGGTGAGATGATGTAGAAAGAATGAGATTCCATCTGATTCTATATGCTTTAAAGTGTATTCTACATAAATGTTTATAGTTAATATCCCTTATGTATTTGGACTATATGCCAACATTGTATATCACAATGAGATTTTGTAATAAGATCACTTCACTGATAAAAACAGAGAGCGAGGGAGGGGGAGGGGGCGTACACAAACATACACTTATGTATGTGTACACAGACAAACATATAAATATATACACAATAAATGCATCCGTCTATCTATCAACTCAGGAGTGGCTGTGTGGTAAGAATCTAGCTTCCCAACCACATGTTTCCAGGTTCAGTCCCACTGTGTGGCACGTTGTGTTAATGTCTTCTACTATAGCCTTAGGTCAACCAAAGCCTTGTGAGTGGATTTTGTAGTTATAGACTGGAAGAAGCCCATCATATATATATATATATATATATATATATATATATATATATATATATATATATATCATCATCATCATCATTATCATCATCATCATCATCTTCATCATTTAATGTCCATTTCCATGCTGGCATGGGTTGGATGGTTTGACTGAGGGCTGGCAAATCAGGAAGGCTGCACCAGGCTCTAATCCAATCTAGCAAAGTTTCTACAGCTAGATGCCCTTCCTAACGCCAACCAGTCTGAGAGTGCAATAGGTGCTTTTATGTGCCACCGGCACAAAGGCCAGTCAGGCAACATCATCATCATCATCATTTAATGTCCTTTGTCCATGCTGGCATGGGTTTGACAGTGTGACCAGAGCAGGTAATCTGAGAGGCTGCACCAAATTCTAGTTTTATTTGGCAAGGTTTTTATGGCTGGATGCCCTTCCTAACACCAGCCACTCTGAGGATGTAATGGGTGGTCTTGCGTGCCACTGGCATGGGTGCCAGTTGCATGACACCAGTATTTACCATGACTACGATTTCACTTGGCTTGATTGGTCTTCTTCTCATGCACAGCATATTGCCAAAGGTTTCGGTCATTTGTCATTACCTCTGTGAGACCCAATGCTCAAAAGGTGCTTTTTACACACCACCAGCAAGGGTGCAGCTTATGTGACAATGACAATGACCACAAATATGATTTCATTTAGTCTAACGGTCTTCTGGAGCATGGCATATCACCAAAGGTCTTGGTCACTAGTCATTGCCTCTGTGAGACTCAATGTTCAAAGATCATGCTTCACCACCTCATCATGTCTTCCTGGGTCTCCTTCTTCCAGAGCTTTCCTCCACTGTTAGAGATTGGCACTTCAAAAGCTGTCCATGCTCATTCACATCACATGACCATACCAATACAGTTGTCTCCCTTGCACACAACATCTCATGCCTCTTATGCCCAACTTTTCTTTCAAGGTGCTTACGCTCTGTTGTACATGCACACTGGCATTGCACATCCAGTGAAGCATACTAGCCTCATTTATTTCAAGCCTATACATGTCCTCAGCAGTCACAACCATATTTCACTGCCATGTAACATGGCTGTTCACACAAGTATCATACAATCTGCCTTTCAGTCTGATAGAGAGGCCCTTTGTTACCAACAGTGGTAGGAGCTCTCTGAACTTTTCCCAGCCTCTTCTTATTCTAGCAGCTATGCTTTCAGACCATCCACCTCTGCTGCTGACTTGGCCACCTAGGTAACTGAAGTTATCAGCTACTAGCATTCTCCACTTGCATTTGATGGAGTCTATTTCCTGTACAATTGTAGTGTTGATTGTACCTGTGCAACTTCCACACACAAAGTCTAGTTTCCCAGTTAACCTTCCTCTGATATTGCAGCACCTCTTATGCATCCATAGCTTACACCAGGTACATCTTATCAAATTTCTACCTACACCTTTTCTACAGATTAAGCAGGGCCATCTACCTGAAGGGATATGTGATTTGTCTCTTTCTACTTACTAATCACCAACGATTCACATTTGGCTACATTTTGAAATGACCAGAAGGGAATGGGTGAAGAAAAAGTTCTTTCTAAGACAGGAGAATGTAAGAGAAGGAGGTATGTGTGTGTGTCTGTGAGGGTTATGTGCGTGCACGCATGTCTGTGTGTGTGTGTGTGTATAACAGCACGTATGTGTGTGCTTATGTATGTGTATGTGTTGTGTGTGTGGTGTGTGTGTGGTTTTGGCTGTTTATGTGTGAGTGAACTTTGTGTAGCTTAATGTTGTAGGAAGAATTCAGTAGCAGAAGTGGCAGTCTTTTGTGTAGTTGTGTATCTCTTCACATGTGTGTAGAAGAATGGTCAATAGAAAGATGTTTGACTGGCAGTTTGAAGTATGTGTGTGCGTGTGTATGTATGTGTGTGCATGTATGTATATGTAGTGTGTGTGTGTTTTGTGTGTGTATATATATATATATATATATATATATATATATATTATGTGTTGGGTCATCCTATAAATAATGCGTTGTTTTCAACTGCATGAACTATAAGTCAGAGGGGCATGGGATAAACTACCTGCATCAACTTGCAATAAAAGCAGGTAGTAATTTTACTTTGTACTTATTTTCTGTGCAGGTTTTGAAGAGTGCTGTTCGATTTTAACAGATATTTTTTCAAAGCTATGATGGAAGAGACAAAGGAGCATATTCAGCATATTTTGCTTTATGTAGTCAATAAAGCCAACAATGCAACAGAAAGCACAAGGAATAAGGCAGCAAGCTGGTAGAATCGTTAAGCACGCTGGGCGAAACGCTTAGCGGTATTTCGTCTGTCTTTATGTTCTGAGTTCAAATTCCGTCGAGGTCGACTTTGCCTTTCATCCTTTCGGGGTCGATAAATTAAGTACCAGTTACGCACTGGGTCAATATAATCGACTTAATCCATTTGTCTGTCCTTGTTTGTCTCCACTGTGGGCAGCCTCTTGTGGGCAGTAAAGAAATAAGAAAGTGTAAGGAATATTAATGCAATATATAGGGATCAGACAATAAGCTAAGCCAGTGTTAATGGTGGGTTCCAGAAATTCCAAGCCAAAAACTACAGCCTAGAAGATGATCCTCATCCTAGATCTGTAGAGCCCAATGAGGACGTCTTGCAAACCCTGGTGGAACAAAATCCCATCGTGCCTGTGGATGGGCAGAGAAGCTTGGATTTGGTCATTCAACCAGTCGTTCAAGTCAGCGCTAGAAGAAAAACAACCATATTTGGTTTCAAGACTAATTGCAGATTCAGACTCTCAGTATTTTAAAACTATGATTAAAAGAAATTTTTTTGAAAAAAGCCAAATTTCAGGATTTATGGGTGAGGTGGGGGACAATGAAAATTTTCACTATTTTTAATTACATATCATTTTGTTTGAAAATATAGAAAGTAGGGATTGTATTTGTGATCACCAATTTTCTCCAATTTCTTAACCTTCAAGGCTCCTCCCATCATTTTTAAGTGTTTTGAACAAAATAAAGAAAAATGCCCAAAATTTTTACTGAGTGGGGGAGGGGTGTTCGAAAAAATTTATAAATTTTCAAAATTTTTTGGTTTTTTTTACTAACCAGGTGTCTCCTATTGTTTTAAAGTGTGTATTGCAAAAAAAAAAAAAAAAAA
>NC_068996.1:12443763-12447080 GCF_001194135.2 Octopus bimaculoides | reverse complement strand
TATATATATATATATACATATATTTGTAGTTATGTATATATATATATATTTATATATGCATTGAGAGTTAGAGAGAGAGGAGGGAGAGAAAGTGGGCTGCAACTGGTGAGATGGTTTCTTTTATGTAGAAGAACAATCTAGTTAACTTTGCACTGATTTATGAGGTGGTAATGGCCGTGGCAGTAGTAGTGGTGGTGGCATTGGTGGTGCTGGCATTGGTGTTGGTGGTGGTGTGATTAGTCCTTTGTATTGGGTTTTCAGGACTTCACTGAAGACACTTTGACTACTCACTGCATATCCCAACTTTCATCTGCTTTTATGTGAAGAGCTTTCTGATTGCTTTCTCTCACAATAAAAGAATGTTTGGCTGGATCTCAACAATGAAAATGTAATGAAACATGTCAGTTTTGACAGGGTTGTTACTCCTCACTGCTCACAACTTAATCTGTATGCCGTTATAACACAAAAATTTGACACTTGTATATCTTTGGAGGGGTTCGTTCTTTTTGCAAGTGTTTGAGCTCTGTTGTCTGGCCTGTGATGATAACTTCCTTACTTCCTTCCATTACCCTCAAAGTTCTTGAAGAGGATCAAGGACACTGATATTTTTTTTTTTTCTTTTTTCACTAAAACCTTTAAGACACACACAAACTACCATGCTGCATTATTGTATTTTACCAACCGCATATTTCCATTTGTGTCTGAGTAAAAACAGACATTGCAAAATTAACTCGACATCCCTCATTATAATATTTTATCTGAGTGGACACTATCTGCCACTTCAGACTTGATGTGTTAGTATTTTTCATTTTAGATTCATCATCATCATCATCATCATCGTTTAACGTCCGCTTTCCATGCTAGCATGGGTTGGACGATTTGACTGAGGACTGGTGAAACCGGATGGCAACACCAGGCTCCAGTCTGATTTGGCAGAGTTTCTACAGCTGGATGCCCTTCCTAACGCCAACCACTCAGAGAGTGTAGATTGGAGTATATAAATAGTTTTTAGCTTTGCTACTAACACAAGAAGCAAAAGAGTTGTCTGATTTCCAGAGGGTGAATCTGAGGGTGGACTTAGCTAGTGTAAGACTGCACAAAACCTTGGGATTCTTCTTGCCTACAGTCAACAAAATGATTGTATAATTCACCAGCAAAAGAAAGGAATCAACAGCACTCTGTTCGGGGTTGACTTGGGCTCCCTAACAGATGTGTTCAGGCAGTCAAGTGGTTTCTTGAGAATAATCCTTATTATATAAGGCAGTTGATGATGTAGAGCAATTCCATATGAGTTGGAGTACTTCTGGGCAGCATCTCCTTCAACTTGGCTACTATGACAGAGCTGTTAGAAGGAAAACCTTCTCTTTGACCATCAAACATCCAAAGAAGAAAGGAGGGAAATAAAATAATAGTGTCTGTACACTTTACAGATTTGTGTGTGTGTGTGTGTGTGTGTGTGTGTGTGTGTTTGTACAGTGCTGGTAGTACATAAAAAGCACCCACCACACTTTGTTAAGTGATTGACATTAGGAAGGGCATCCAGCCACAGAAGCCATGCCACTATAGGTAATTGAAGTCTAGACAACTCCATTCAAACTGTCCAACCCATGCCAGCATAGAAAGCAGATGTTAAACGATGAGGATGATAATGATGATATATATATATATATATATATATCTACAGGGTGCAGTGACTATATTGGCATCTAAATTACACAAAAGTGAAAATAGCACTGGCATTTCATTTTAACAGATATATTATAAATTTACTAAAATTATGTAAAAATATCTTGATATATTAGAGTAAATTTATTCCATAAAATCACCATTGGCTTCAACCACGACCTCCAGACGACTTCAGAATCTCCTACAACTCTTCTGGACGGTCTCCTTGTTTATGTTGGTGAATGTTACCATAATCCTTGCCTTTAGTTCATCTTTGGTGTTAGAAGGAGTTTTGTTGGTCTCTGGCTCAATGTACCCGACACATAATAATCAGGGGGGGGGGGTTGTAGTCTGGGGAGTTAGGTGGCCAGATGTTAGGGGTGATGTAGTTTCAGAAATTATCTTACAGCCACGACTAGGTTCTCCTGCTTGTGTGGCAAGCTGCAGAGTCATGTTGCCAGACACAGGGTCTTCTAGCACCCACCCTCTTGACCCAAGGCAGTACTACTACCTCCAGCCACTTGATGTAGGCCTCTGTGTTAAGTCTGAGACCGTATGGGAAGATGAATGGTGGCATAACATCACCATCACTAGTGATGTTGACTGGATGTTTGATTTTTATCACTCTCAGTACATGCTTTGGGGACAAGGCAAGCCAACGGTTGTTCTTTGTTTTTCCATCTGATCCTGACAGCAATTTTTCTTGTCTGAGAAAAACCAAAGATGTTCAGTTGGAAGGGATGCTTTTGTTCAAAAGCTTCGTAATGCAGCTTTTCCTCTTGCCCTTGATGGCTTGAGATAAAAATTGGCCCTTTCTCCACTTGTATGAGTTCTCCTCCTTGTGTGACATGGTGCAGAATCCTGTTGCCAGACATAGGGTCTTCTAACAGCCACTCTCTTGACCCAGAGCAGCACTACCTCCTCCAAGCACTTGATGTAGGCCTCCATGTTGAGAATACCGAATGTTTTCATGCTTTACCTGCCTGATAAGAAACTCAGACACTCCCATGTCCCTGGTGATGGACCTGATTGATTTGGAGGGATCTTTGTCAATCATGGCCTGGATCTCACCAAAAAATTCAGGAGTTCTGTTCTTCTCAAAACAACCAGAGTGGGTTTTCCGAGCTGCCGTACCTTCTTAATCATCATTAGACTCATCCAACTCTTTCCAAATCCTCTGCACTTCCCACAGATTGACAACCAAACACCTTGAAATGTTCCTATTGGAGCTTCCAGCATGAATGCCAAGCAGCACAGTATGCTGTTTCCAAATTTCTGGCAGAGTGAATTGCGTCATAGTGTTGTTTTTCTTACAGACAATGCCCAACTGACCCTACTATACTGTGTAGTCAACAAAATCTAAAACAAGCAATGCACATGCACAAAATCAAAAATATAAAATGGTGACAATTTACCCATCGCACCCTGTATGTATAAATGTATATATATATATATATATATATATATTCGCCATGATAGATCGCTAGTCACTACACATTCTTTTTTTTCTTTCCTTGTTTCTTTCTGTGTTCCTTTCTGTTCAAGAGCATAGGCTTGAAACGTTAAAGACTTTTTCAATTCCCGAGCATTATACTAATACATCTGTATGTTATCTACACCACCTGTCTTCATCTTTTGCTTTTTGGTGAATT
>NC_068996.1:12438163-12443300 GCF_001194135.2 Octopus bimaculoides | reverse complement strand
GTATATATATATATATATATATATATATATAGAGAGAGAGAGAGAGAGATAGATAGATAGATAGATAGATGGATAGATAGATAGATAGATAGATAGATAGATAGATAGATATAGCTACATAGATGTATATAGATATATATACATATATGTATGGGAATACAAAGCTCTTGATAGTTTACAAAATAGTATCATCATTTAATGTCAGTTTGACAGGAGCTGGCAAAGCCAGGTGCTGCACCACCTTCTACAGTCTAATTTGGCTCAGTTTTTACTACTGGCTGCTTTGCACAGGCACCATTGCAAGCATTACCAAGGTGATTTCAGGATATCAATTCTGTATATTATTTACATTATTTACATTTGACGGATATTTGTCCTCATCTTGTTTGTTGTTAACACAACCTTTCAGCTGATAAACCCTCCAGCCTTCTTCAGGTGTCTTGGGGAAATTTCAAACCTGGTATTTTTCAATGTTATTATTATTATTAACATCAAGCCCTGGAAGAATGAATAAGATGACAGGAGAATATCATCAAATTAATACAAAACTGTTTGATTGAATATTCTTCTTTCTCTCTTTTTCTTTCCTTTTTTTTCTGTCTTCCTTTTTCTATTTTTTTCTTTCTTTCTGCCTGTTATAAAACTTAAAAGCTGATGATGTCATTCCATCAATGTATGGACGCTGGTTACTCTCGTTCATAGTTTACGTTTAAATTTCTGTAATTTTGAATTTTTATCAATTTTTATTTTGAACTTGACAAAGACAGATGTACTGTTGAAATATCGTTCAACTAATAAAATATTTATACAAACAAATCGCGCTCTTCGTCTTGACTGTTTACCTTCGTGAAGAGTTACATCAATCCTTTTTTAAAATATTATTATTCAGGTCACTGCCTGGAATTGAACTCGGAATTTTGAGGTTTGTAGCCCAGGATCTTAACCACTAAGCCATATGCCCGTAGGTAATTATGAAGTGAATTTTAGGGCTTATAAATCTAATATTTTCCTATCCTTCCTTAATACCGGTTCCCATTTGCTGTTCATAGCTGTATCAATTCTGTAGTTTTATTAATAATGGTATATGATTTATGCATAAGGCCAACAAATTTGAGGAAAGGGATAAATCAATACTATCTACCCTAGTGATCAACTGGTACTTATCTTATCGACCCTGAAAGGATAAAAGGAAAAGTTGACCTTGGTGGAATTTGAACTTAGAACACAAAGATGGATGACCTGCTGCTGAGCCTTTTGTCAGGTGTGGTAACGATTTGACCAGCATGCTGCTTCAGCGTATAATTATCAATAATACTTTTTACTATAGACAAAAGGCCTGAAGTTTTGGGGGAGGGAGCTAGTTGACTACATCAACCCCAATACTTGAGTGACATTTATTTCATGAACCCTTAAGGATGAAAAGCAGAGTTGACCTCAGTTGAATTTAAGCTCAGAATGTAAAGACAGATGAAATGCTGCCAAGCATTTTGCCTGGTGAGGCTAACAACTCTGCCAGCTCATCACCCTGAAGATATTTAATATACTGTCTGAAGTATTACTGTCTGAAGCAAACAAAAGAGACAGTGAAGTCCTTAGAGTTCCAAGATGTAACTGAAAATGTAGATTCTGTCAGTTTCCGTGAAAGACATCATACATGTGAGTAGTATCTTCTCTTGCTAATTCAGACATGTACTTTTTATATATTTTTTTATATAAAGGTACGTTCTGTAGTACAGTAGATCCTGCTTTATAAATCCACTGATAATAAATCCACCCGCTTAAGGTATCCAAAATAGGTTGGGACGGAATTTTTACCTGTAAAATCTCTCAATAAATCAAAACCATTGCTTAATAAATCCAATTGTTGCTGCTCCTTCCTAAAGTTTCAACAAGTGGCAGTGAACAAATGAAGTGCTTTATTTTTCACACTTAAATACTGACTGGTAGGCTTCAGTGGCCACAGCCAGCCAACCAGCTGTCTTATGGTACACTCCATCATCCAAAATATAGATCAATAAATATGTAGTAGCTGGTGGTGGATGCTGGAGTCTACCACACAATGCTGTCATTCAAGTTAAAAAGTAGGCTCCAAGATACCACTTGTCAAAATTATGCACCCTTCTCATTCATTGGATGATGGTGTATACCATGTGACAGCTGGTTGGTCGTGGCTGCTGGTTGGTTGTGGCTGCTGGAGCCTACTTATTAGTATTTAAGGATGAAAGAAACGCATCATTGGTCATTCGTGCAGAGAGGCAGACATACATATAAGTTGTTCAAAATGTTCAAAATGAAAAAAGAGAGGCAGGACAAATCTGTGGCAGAAAAGATTCAATTGTTAGAATGTTACAAAGCTCTTGGGAAAACAACTCAGTGGAAAGCAGCACATAGTTTGGGAATGTCAAGTGTTCTGCTCCTGAATTTGCCAAAGAATGCGGATGACCTTTGTGCCAAAGAACACGATGGCAGTCCATCAAAGAGAAAGCACCAATGAGAAGGAAAAGACCAACAGATAGACTGTGCTTTCTACGATTGATTTCAATTTATTTGCTTGAGAAATTTCCGTCAATGGCCAAATCCTAATGCACAAAGCTAACACTATTGCTCAAGCTGCTGGACATGATTTTAAGGTATCTGGAGGTTGGTTTTGCTGTTGGCACAAACGACATGGAATCTCTTTTATGGTTCTAAAAGGTAAGCGTTGTAGTTCACTAGTTCACATTTTTCTCTTTAGAGAACACAAACTAACCATCTCATACTTTGCAGGTAAAGCATCTGAAGATGAGATCAATGGAGCCCATCAATTTCATGAAACAACCAATTTCGTGAGACTTGCTCTTAATCAGAAAGGCTGGTTCACCAAGATGTTTCAAAAATGTCAGAACGCTTTTGATTCAGTATGACTTTTTAACCAATGCTTGGATGACAGAATAAATCGATGGAAGATGGCTCAGATCATGGAATAATTGTCTGCAGGAATCTGGAAGACAAGTGGTAGTCTTACTTGACAATTGCTCTTCTCATGTAGTTATCGATGATCTCAAGAATATCACTTTAAAATTTCTTCCTCCCAACACAACTGCAGCCCTGAACATGGGGATAATCAAGACCTTGAAAGCCTACTTCAGATACGAAATGCACGAGATCATTGATGTTATGGAAGACACTGAACATGACATATTTTCCCAAGAAGTTGCAAAGTATATCCCCATTTTGGATGCCTTGTACATGTTAAGTGTAGCTTGGAGAAGGTCTATAGCCAGACGATCAAACATTGTTGGACCAAAGCTGGTTTTGTTTTGGCCGAAGAATCAAATGAAGCCATAGATGTTAACGAAGATTTGATCCTGCCTTCACCACTTACTGGATTGACCAAAAAGCAATTCGAGAACTGGTTGTCCAGCAAAACAAACAACACTTGACAAATTTTTCATTCAGTGACATTGCTGATAATGTTTTTATTTGTGTATTGGCATATGTATGTATTTTGATAAATACACATGTTTAATCAATTGGCGAATTTTGTTCCCTCTGTTAATAAATCCCTTGTTTAATAAATCTGAAATAGGCTGTCCCAAGATGGATTTATAAAGAGGGGTCTACTGTATTTCTGAAGTATAGATTCCAAGTTAAGTGAACAGAATACAAATAAGTAACAAGGATGTACAGGTGCCAATTCATTACGGCTGTTTTAAGCAGCTCCATTTAATTGATTAATTAGAACATTTACATCAATTTGAAAGAAACCGCTCTCTTCTGATAACCACACAGGCATCAAACATAAGGGATAAACCATTTATTAAAAACAAATTTACATCAATAATGGAAACCAAAATATTTACATTATTTCGTTTTGTTATATCTGTGGCAGAATGAGTTTAGAAAATAATGCATACCTTGTTAAGCCTACTATAACTTAAAGAGTAGCAGAGGGGAAAATAGTGGGGGGGGGGCAAAATAAAAGAAGTGGTGATGTATACTTATACTTAGAATACTTTATATAGTATGTAGTCTTCAACCATTTAGAATTAAATCCCTAGGAAGTTGCCAACTGTATTCTAGTTGGTGATGTGTTTGTTGGAATGCAACAAGCTTTGATGCCCATCTCATTGAAGTCATATATTACTAGGATGAAATTATGGCAACAGTGTTTAGTAGGTTGTGTTCAATGTGCTGTTACAGCCATCTCTTTCAATATGGAATAACAAAAGTTGGCAGGTCAGCTTATTTGATACATAGTAATGATATGTTAAAATTTAAATAATCTCAGATGCTTATAATTACATCTCCTAAAATGTCTCAGAACTTCTGGAATGTCCCTTGTAGCTATCGGACTGAGAGAATCTGGTTCCCAAACCAAAAACCTTGCCATAGTGGGGGGTGCGAGAGAGGTTTTGGGCAAATCTGAAGATGATTTCCATGAGAAAGAAAGCCTGAGCTCTTAAGCTAATGACACAAGCAACTGGGAAGAGTTCCATCTGGATCTGATCAAAGAGGAGTGGAAATGAATTCCAAAAGGTGTCATTTAGCATACAATAAACTGGTGTCTTTGAATGAACTAGTAACAACACCCAAGATACTTTTGATCTGGGACACTTTAACTACTCAGGAGGGTTACAGTGTAGACAATGGCACAGAATGTGAAAGCAAAGTGGTACCCATGATTAATGACCTGGATGTGTCTTGGCTCTCTTAGAATGTAAGGAGTTAAAGACTGAATCATTTGTATGAGGAGGACTTCTTCTCTGAAAACACTCTGTAGATAAGCTCTCTCTAGAGTTTTTTTTTACTAATGAGAAGCAAACTTCTTAACCACAAAACTATGGCTACGTCCACACAAACACACACATATTCTTGAGCCTAAGTGATAATCTGCAAGCTGTTGGTGCCTCATTTGGTTAATTAATGCCTTATCATTTGGGTCATCCAAGATTTTCATATCTTGAATTAGTTAACCTATAAAACATAACTGACAAATATTCACATATTACGTGACCTGGAGTTTGTGGTTATAAGACATTAGACAGTAGAAATGTTGTCTAGCTTCGAGTAACTAAGTAACTTTGTGATTTTAAGATATGTGACCATCTAGCTGGTATTCTTCAGATGAAATACATTAAGCTCAAATTCTATAAGG
>NC_068996.1:12435330-12437958 GCF_001194135.2 Octopus bimaculoides | reverse complement strand
ATATATATATATATATATATATACATCGTTATCATTATCATTATCATTTAATGTGTGTTTTCTGTTCTGTCATTGGTTGGATGGTTTGACAGGAGCTGGCAAGCTGGGCGGCTGCACCAGGCTCTAATTGTCTGTTTTAGCATGGTTTCTATGCCTGGACGCCTTTCCTAATACCCACAAACTTATAGTGTGTACTGGGTGCTTTTTACTAGGCGATGGCATGGGTGCTTTATACATGGTGTCAGCACAGTTTCTTCCTTAATCCCACCTCACAACCTGGCTTGTTCCCCTGCTCCCACCCATGCTACTGCACTTACCCCTACTTCTCCAACACCACTGTCCTCACAGGCACCTATCATCATCTCTGTCATATCACCGATTCCTTTATCTGCACTTCTAGCAATGTCATTTACTGTATCTACTGCTTATTCTGTCCTTCTCTGTACATCGGTCAAACAGAACCCCGTTTGGCTGACCAGTTCATGGAGCACGTCCAAGACATTAGACTTGGCAATAATACCCCAATCTCATGCCATTTCCACTCTACTGGTCATTCACTACATCTGTTTGTGTTCAGATTGTCTTTGCACAGGGGCCATCCAGACTCCTGCCTTCGCAGTGAACAAGAACTAATCTTCTCTCTTTGCTCCTTTGCACCATATGGGCTCGACTCCCCTCCTCTCTTCATCTGATACTTACTTTCTCTCTTCACTCCTACACGCCTCTCCTCTCCTCTCTTGCTCTGTCACCCACTTCCTCTCTTCACTCCTACCCACCTTCTCTCCTCATCGATACCCCCTCCACCCACACCCCGCACCCACACACCCCATTCCCACATTCCCTACCTCTACCCCACACCCCCATCCCCATCATACCACTACACCCCCATACCACACAGCCACACCATATCACACCGCCCCATACCACTCCACATACACTAGCACTGACCATTTCCCAGCACCCACACCATACACCATCATCTGCATACCCACAACCCATCATCCACACACCTAAGCATTACAGACGCACACACTTACACACGCACACACTTACACATGCACACACCCACACGTCAAAGTCACTAGCCCTTATCCACATGCACACACACACACATGCGCACCTTCATTTTGGGATCACCAATACTTTATTATCTCCTCTTCTTTCTACCTCTCCTGTCAAACTTTTTTTCCCAACCAGCTGCCATGTTTGATTGCTAAATCCACAATTTTTTCTCTCTGTTTATTTTCTCTTATTCCTTTCTGTTGAAGAGCATAAGCTCGAAACATAAAAGACTTTCTCATTTTCCCGAGCATCAAACTAATACACCTGTTTGTAGTTCATACACCTGTCTTCGTCTTTTGTTTTGCAGTAAATTTCAATCTTATATATATATATATATATGTATGTGTGTATTTTATAAAAATCCATATTGTAATCACATTGCCAGCTTTTGAAAAATCCCTAAAAATGCATGTAACATCACTGGCTGATTTTATCTGGAAGTTGTTATATGCCCATCCAGTTTGAAAATGAATAAAAGTAAAAAATATTGTAGAAATGCAAAAAATTCAAATATGAACGTGGAAAACTTTCGTTCCAGTTTAGATAAAATGACGTAATCAGCTTTTGCTGTCGTCACTGTTCAGAGGAAAAAGAAAATAGGTGAAAGGAAAATTGATAATTTAACAAGTATTATCGTGTTTGTGCATATACACACATGCATACATTTACATACATACATACACTTACATATACACATACATACATATACATACATATATAATATACACACATACACATACATATATATGTATACATATACATAGATATACGTAGACACATATACATGTATGAACATACATATATACAAAAAATCCTATATTTAGGTACACATATGCATATAGACTGATATACACTGATATATATATATATGCATATAGACACATACGTAAACCCATATACACACAATGCAAAACCAAGTACACATACACACACTCATTTTATACATATATATATACATGCAAACACACATGTATATATATGTATATTAACATATTTATATATATATATATATATATATATATATATATTTGCATGCACATACGTCAACACATATACACATATATACATATATAGATACATATGTGTATAGATTGTAAAGTTATATGTCTAAGTATATGTTATTCCGATACTGTTCTTTTTAACTCAGGTTGATTAATCCAAGTTGTGGGTGTTAGGTTTACATTAATTAGGTATGGTTAAGATTGTAGTTTGTGAACGTGTGTTTAGCTGCATGTAGGCATCTTGATAATTGTTCCATAAATCTATTTATAATGTGCCCATTTGTTAACAATATTGAGAGTGACTCTTCGGAACATAGATGACATTTCTGGGATAAGGTGTTGTAGCGACTTGCATGTATAAACCAGGTCAGGTCATATATTGAGTTCGTTTCCTTGAGCCTCCATATAAAATGAGGCAGTGATATTACATGCTTTTAAGGATTTTTCGAAAGTGGCCAATGTCATTACGATATTGATTTTTGAAAATACATATATACATATGTATATATACATACATACATACATACATACATATATACATATATATATATATATATATATATAT
>NC_068996.1:12432779-12434147 GCF_001194135.2 Octopus bimaculoides | reverse complement strand
GGTGTGTTTTGGGTGGCATGAGCTAAAAAGGAGGTATTGTTGTGAGTCTGTAGGTTTGTGGTAGATGTCGGTTGTGATTTGGTTATTAGGTGTTTTTATAATTAGGAGATCAAGAAAAGGGAGATGATGCTTGCTGAATTCCATAGTGAATTGAATGCTGGGATGTATGTTGTTAAGTATGGTTTTGAATTCTAGAAGTTTTTCATAGGATTCCTTCCATATGATGAAACAATCATCCAAGTATCTTTTCCAGTTATCCATTAAGTAGATGTGGAAAAGGTGTCCAAATTTCTGGCGTGAGATTTCATATGGTGATAATTCAAAAAAACCCATTATGAGGTTCGCAAGGATGGGTGCAGCTTTGGTACCCATCGCGATACCACATTTTTGGCGAAAGTATGTTTGCTAACAGGAAGTAATTATTGGTCAGAATGAACTTAAGTGATTCTATAATGAAGGTTGTGCTGATGCGATTAGGAAATGTTTCTGGGTGTTTCTGTAGCCAGAATTTAATTGCCTCAATAGCATATTCACGGGGGATATTTGTATAAAGGTTGATCATGTCAAAAGAAACCAAGAGTGACTCCTCGTTTGTTGTTTTTGGGAGGTGATTGAGTATGTCAAGATCATCTCTAATGAAACTTTTGATGTGACTTAGGAAAGGTTTCAAAAGAATGTCCAGGAAATTGCTTAATCAGTGTGTTTTGCAGGAGGTGCCTGCTATAATGGGTCTTAGTTTTAAATCTTCCAGTGCCTTGATGTTGATGTAGATGTCAGAGGAGAGTTTGCAGGCTTCGGTGATGGATTTGTTCTTTTGGATTTTAGGGAGGCCATAGAAGAGGTTGAGCTTGCACTTGGAATTAGTGATGTAATCCTTTTCTTTGTCCGTGAGTCCTTGACCATGCTGGAGTATAAGGGTGGTGAGGTTTTTGAGAGTTTTTTGTTGTTTATAGTTGGTGATAATTTCATAAAAAGAGTTGTCGTTTAGTAAGGAGAGTGCTAGGTGTTTGTAAAAATCTATGTCCATTAGGACTACAGTACTACCTTTGTCAGCTTCTTTGATAGTAAGGCTTTTGTCCTGTTGTAAGTCTCTTAGGTTTTTCCATTCTTTGCTATTAAAGTTTGATTTGACCTTGGTTTTGGGCGGGGTAAAAGGGAAACTCTGGATGTGGTTGCAAATATCGTCCAGTGCTTTATTCCTTCCTTTGGAAGGTATGAAGTTGCTTTTGTTTTTAATAATTGAATCATCCTCATTGTTGAGGTCTATAAAAGCTTCTGTTAAACGAAGCTTTCTGCAAAATTCTGAAATATCATCCTTGATCTCAGGGGGGCTGGGTGTTCTTGGGGTGGGTGTGAATTTTAAGCCTT
>NC_068996.1:12425832-12427561 GCF_001194135.2 Octopus bimaculoides | reverse complement strand
AGAAGAAGAAGAAGAAGAAGAAGAAGAAGAAGAAGAAGAAGAAGAAGAAGAAGAAGAAGAAGAAGAAGAAGAAGAAGAAGAAGAAGAAGAAGAAGAAGAATGAGTTACAGATGTGGAAAGAAAGGCCCATCATTGAACCATCTTCTGTTTATGGATAACCTGAAATTGTTTGGGAAATCTGAAAAACAGACAGATTCCTTAACCAAAACAGTCCAGAAGTGTGGTAGGAACATTGGTATGGAATTTGGGATTACCAAATGCTCAGTACTTGATATGAAAAGAGGGAAGAAAGCAGCCTGCAGAGGATTGTGGTTACTATCAGGAGAGACCATGGGTGAACTCGACGGTAGTGGGTATAGATATTTAGGGATTTTGGGGTTGGATGACATTCTACACAAAGAAATGAAAGTCAAGGTCAGTGAAGTGCATCAAAAAAGAGTGAAGACGGTGTTCAAATCCAACCTCAATGCCAAAAATTTGATTACTGCAATGAATATCTGAGCAGTTGCGGTGGTCAGATATAGTTTGTCGTTCTTCAAATAGACTAAGGAGGAAATATCAATACTGGATAGAAGGACGAGAAAGTTGATGACGCTGCATGGAGTGCTACACCCTAAAGCAAATGTAAACACACTATATGGAAAGAAAGAATGGTGGCAGAGGAGTAATTAGTATAGACCATTGTATAAGGAGTGAAAGGAGACCGCTTGCCAAGTATTTGATAAATAGTGATGAAGGCCTGCTGCAATATGCTGCAAAAGATATGGGTGTAAATGCAGATGAAATGATGGGCAAGGAAGGGTTTAACCAAAGAACTGAGGAGAAGAGAAAAGAAGACCTTCTTGAAATGAGAATGCATGGACAGTTTGAAAGAAATACACAAAACATTAAAAATAATACAGCATTGTGGGCATGGCTGGAGCAAGGTGATTTGAAGCATACCACTGAAAGCCTGATCATTGTTGCACAAGACCAGGCTCTTGCTACCAATTCAGTGAAGTATAACATCTATAAAACTTCTGACAACCAGAAATGCAGACTCTGTGGAAAAAGTGTGGAAAATGTGACCCACTTGGTAAGTGGATGTGAGAGCCTTGCACAAGAAGAATACAAGCACCACCACGATAAAGTGTGTGTGTGTGTCTTCATTGGCGCTTATGCCGTAAATACCAATATGAAGTAACAAAGAACTGGTATGAGCATGTAGCAAGTAAAGTTATGCAGGAGGATGGAAAAGTAACGATACTCTGGGACTTGAACACCGTCGACCGGATATTGTCATATTGAGTAAGAGAGACAAATACTGTCAGATCATTGATGTAGCCATACCAAATGACATGAATGCTGTGAGTAAAGAGATTGAAAAAATCCCCAAGTACTCCGAACTGAAAGTGGAAATGGTAAGATTGTATGGAATGCGAGAGGTAATGTAGAAGTGATACCAGTGGTGATCGGAGCGTTGGGCTTAATCCCATTGAAACTTCAAGACTTCTTAAGGCAACTGGAAATCCCATGCAAGATTGATGTCTTACAAAAAGCAGCTTTATTGGGCACAGTGCACATCTAAAGGAAAGTGGGATCTGTCTGAGGTCCTTGTGACTTGATAGATGACTAAAGACCCTGGTGCATTTTTACTTACACTGTGTTACAAAGGAATAATGATATTATTATTATTAATAATATATAATAATAATAATAATAATAATAATAATGATAATAATAATAATAA
>NC_068996.1:12418236-12423236 GCF_001194135.2 Octopus bimaculoides | reverse complement strand
TCTTTTACTATCTATCTATTTATTTATCTATCTATCTGGCCAACTCTCTCTCTCTCTCTCTCCCAATAATTTGAAGTTAGCTCTTGTTTGTCTTCTGTTGCTGCTTCTACTACTGCTGGATCAAATAACGAATGTTTATGACTTCAATTAAATGCCAGGTTCCTCTTCTCATTTGTGACCTAAATGCCATTCTTTAGCTGCAATAATACAACGAAACTACTACTACTACTACTACTACTACTGCTGCTACTGCTACTACTACTACTACTACTACTACTACTACTACTGCTACTACTGCTACTACTACTACCACCATCACCACCACCACCAATACCATTTGAAATCGAAATAAAGAAGGACTATCATATGTAGTTCTGGCCTCCAGGAAATTGTAGTCAAATCTTCCTCAAATCTTAGCTGATCATTCGGTCTTCAACATGGATCCACAACCCATTCCAAACAGTTAGGATTCATGGTAACCTTTCAATCACTTAATCCAAAAACATGATTCCACAAGACCTCTGATCAAATGATTTTCTTGGGTCACCATCTCACCCCTGTATGCTAATCCATTGCAGGTTTGCTCGTTTACAGCTGACGGAATTGAAACAATGTGAAATGATGTGTTTTTCTCATAAACGAAATGCACTGCCCAGTTTGGGAATTGAAATTTTGATCCCACAATTGTGAGTGAAACACCCTAACCAAAAGGCAAAAAGTATACGGCTAGACAATTTTTATAACATAAGCAAATACAGGCATAAAAAATACTATACACCATAAATTTTTGATTTGTTAAAATGATCTCTGCTTCCATAGGATTTATCTTAACTACCAAATGTCAATTTATACAGCTCCACTGAAGTTGGAAGATAATTCCAAGATTCAAGAACTTTCCAAAACTGCCATGCATTTAAGGTAAAGGACATGTTTATTGTCTGCTGATAAGAGTATAGTCATTTACATGTTTCTGGATCTATATTGCACGACATTATACCCAGTGGTCACAGGACTGAGAGTTGAAAATAGTCATGGCACAAGTAATTTTGTATAATCTAAAAAAAAAAAAAAAGAAAAATGAACAAAGAAAAGTAACTCAAAGTGACCAGTGGCATATATTTGAATAATATAAACAAATACCAGTATGTTAACCTTTTAGCATTTAAGCCAGACATATCCAGCCAGAATATTCTATCTATTTAAGCTCAGACCAGCCAGATCTGGCCTCTCACACCTAACCTACAATGTTATTCTAAAAGTAAACAAGCACATCATATGAAATTATGAAGCTACAACATAACGCAGGATTAATTAACAAAAGGTGAATAAATAAGCAAAATATTTGATAAAGTAATCTGAATGCTAGAGTTAAATACAAAAAATTGCTGATTTATTGAAACTATCTTCACCTTTAGAGGATGCATCATAATTACCAAATGGCAATTAAGACCAACTTCTTTTGAGAAGAAGAGATAATCTCAATAATCAAGAATTCTCCAGAATTAACATGCCGTTAAGCTTACTGCCTTGAGATTAGAGGACGGCTGTGGGCATGTATTTCTAGCTTGACATTATCTCCAGTAACCAAAGAAATTAGACTCGTACAAAACAGAGTAGAAAACAGATATGGCTGAAGTAAAACGAAAAAAAAAAAATGAGCTAAGATAAATAACTGGAAGAGGCTAGTTATTTATTTTAGTTCATTTTACTTTTGTCCACATATCAGAAAGAAGACAGGTGGTTAGCATAGTCACTAAGTTGGCTACCCACTTACAGAGTTTGAAAACCAGCTCGCTGCCTCATACAATCATGTGGAAAATCACAGAAAAATCCCTGTTATACGTAAATGGATAAGAAACAATGCAAGTTATTCATTGCTGAAACATCACATCTCCTTTTTAGATTTAAGAATTCCACCTCACTGCTGAATTCCAGATAAGAAATTTTCAGCAAATGCAAACTTATGGACAAGTTTCTTTTGGTAAAGAAACCAAACACCACACTCTCTGAATTGAGCAGCTGTATCGCAGACTTCTGTTGATTCTACACTATCTAACTTTGACTCTACAATCAAAAGAGACATAATTCTAATTCATTTTTCTTTTCCTTTCTTTTTCTGTTGTTTTCACCATTCCACTTTTTGAACCCGCCTTCATCTCATTTTACTTGTGATTTCTATTGTTCTATTGTTCTAATATGTAACTTGTATAGGCCATGTGCTCAGCGCCTGGAGATTACTTGGAGACACTGCATCTTTTAAAACTTGCCTAGGTAATATCTTCTATGTGTGAAACTGTTAGTAGCACATAACTATATACTGTGCACATTAAACACTATATATACATTATAATTTACAAGGAAAGATCCAGAGAAATAGTTACCAGGGTAGCCAAATGTCACATGAGCATTTAAGAAATTAGTAACCACACTTACATGGGTGATAATTCTGAGGAGAAGTGACGTGTTTTGGAGAATATAAGAGAAATGGAAAATGGAGACAAATGCACAAGATGTTATTTAAATCATTTATATCACCGACATATGTTTCCATTGATATGTTAAAATTAATCCAGGAGAAGAAATAATGTGTAATAAAGTATCAATCCCATCAGGGAGGAGATTATGAATAGCAGTGTTCCTTGATAAGTCTCCTGGAATAATTTTAGCATATCAATGGAAACATATGTCAGTGATATAAATGATTTAAATAACATCTTGTGCATGTCTCCATTTTCCATTTCTCTTATATATATATATATATAAAATACATCAAGTACAGGACATCACCAACAAGTGAAAAATGCGTAAACACATAATGAGAGACAAGTACAGGACAAAATGCCAAAAGAAATCTAACCCCTCCTCAGTTGTCGACTGTTAATTACTCCCTATTTCGAGCTTTCAACAACAATATAGGAAACTTCCATAAAACAGCAGCATCCAGAAATTTTTTAAATTTGTGGAATCTTAGAGCTTTGAGTGAGAAAACAATGACCGAGTGGGTGTACAGAGTAAACAATTGACACAAACAAATATTAAGGGCTGTTAGGCCAAGATGCATTGTAATGGGTAACATCTGGGAGAAATTTTGAAAGGATATAGAATAAATAGAAGAAAATAGCCAAAGAGAAAAACATGTCAGGAGGCGAGAAAAATGACATCCAGCTAAGTGCATGTCATGTCCAGAAAAGACAGAAGTGAGAGAAAAATGGCCTGTAGTCAAGTGGGAGCAATCAGGCAGAGGAGAAGGGAGACAAGAGAGAGGATGAAGGAAGTAAACAAAGGGAGTGAGGAGAAGGAAGAAGGAATGAATGATAGTAGTGAGTGGAAGAAAGATAGACAGGGGACAGCAAAGAAGGGGGAGAAACGAAAACTAAAGTGGATTAAAGAGGGATACAGAGAAAGAAAGGGAACAGAGAGTAGAGTCACAGAAATTATAAATAAAAGTAAAAACTTACTGTGGACGAGGCTGTGTGGTGTTGATTTATAAATAAATGAGTGAAAATTACGTAAACATATGACAGATAAGAATAGGACAACATACCAAAAAATATACAATAAGAACAGGATATCACCAATGAGTGAAAAATACGTAAACACATAACGAGAGACAAGTATGGGACAAAATACCAAAAGTCTATCCCCTCCTCAGTTGTCGACCGTTAATTACTCAGAAGCGGGTACCCAAAAGTAACCGAAAACGTTCTCTGTGGGACAAGCTCATTGTACATTATTTACATTATTTACATTTGATGGATATTTGTCCTCATCTTGTTTGCTGTTAACACAACATTTCGGCTGATATACCCTCCAGCCTTCATCAGGTGTCTTGGGGAAATTTCAAACATGGGTTCTCATACCTAAGGTATTTTTTGATGTTGTTATTATTATTATTATTATTATTATTATTATTATTATTATTATTATTATTATCATTATTATTATGCAGGTCACTGCCTAGAATCAAACTCAGAATCTTGGGGTTAGTAGTGCATGCTCTTAACCACTATGCTATACGACCTGAATAATAATAATAATAATAATAATAATAATAATAATAATAATAATAATAATAATTGATATTGATCTTAGCTATAAGGCTGAGAGTTTTTTTCTCTCTTTTTTACATTAAAGAAATCCACACAACAGCTATTTATTTTTTTCTTTTTTTTTTGAAATTAGGGAATCCAAATTTATTACAAAATCATTCGCCAGTGCCCTCTGCAACATTCAGGAGACAAAAAATACAAGAGAAATAGCTAAAATGTGAGTTTTAAAAAAGTGGGGAGGGGATTTGAATAAAGGAGAACAATAATGATATTTTATTTGTGATCCATGCAAATAATAATAATAATAATAATAATAATAATAATAACATCGAAAAATACCTTAGGAATGACCAAAAGTAAAGAAGTGATGTTGAACCAACGCATGTAGTTAGTATTATTGGCATAATACCTCTGTGTAATAATATGCAAAATGATGGGATGATCAGCACAGGAAGGATTGTGTTGAAAACTTTCCTCTTTCAGAACTGACAAGGAGCTAAATGATAATAGTGATGATAATGGTGAAGACACAACAACTACAACAAAAGAGATCAGAAGAGCAATATGTAACTAAATATGGTGTTGTATGATATTTAAGATCATATCCAGTGTCCTAACAAGAACAAACAGTAAACAGACTCATACCGCCTACACAGAAAGACATATATACACCCCTTCCACAACCACAGGTGTTTAAACACACACTGAGAGAAGCACAAACAAATGCATTGTATTCAACAGTCTCTGAGAAAAATTAATTCAAATTAGCACATACACACAAATATAATACATCAGCATAGATGTGTACACACACAAACACAGATGTATATATAAATACATACATGCATACACACACATACACTTATATATAGATATATCTATATATATATATATATATATATATATGTATATGTATATACATATATTTATATATATACATATATATACATA
>NC_068996.1:12416889-12417819 GCF_001194135.2 Octopus bimaculoides | reverse complement strand
TATATACCTGGTTTTGTTTCTGGTTTGCAAGATTCTGTATGTGAATTTGTGTGTTGAAACAAATTGTGTTGTGTCTAGTGAGTCATTATGCCTAAACAATTAACACACACACTGGTTCAATTCCACTCCTCTTCTTTCTTATTTGTCAATTGGTTAAATATTCAACTAATTTGTTTTGTTTTTGTTTGTCAAAGATCTTTCATCGCTACTTGCAACTTTTTCAGTAACTATTATATCTATCTATCTATCTATCTATCTATCTATCTATCTATCTATCTATCTATTTATCTATCTATCTATCTATATATATATATTTAGTTTACAGTTCTGTTATAGGCAAGATCAACAAAAAAGTATTCCATTCAATGAGAGATAAATATTTAATATACAGAGAATAGAATGAGCTACTGATAGTTTCATGCTGTAGAGATCCAATAATTTAGCAGATTTATATAACATACCATATGTCTACAAGCAATTTTTCAGGTTTAGTGCATAGCATTAGATCTATTTGAAAACCAGAATGCAGGTTCCACACTCCTAAAGTTCGACAAAATGCAAGCAAATTAACAAATAGGTCTAATAGTTTGCACTGAACCTGAAATATTGCTTGGAGGCAAATGGCATATTATATAAATCTACCAAATTATTGTATCTCTACTGCATGAAACTATAAGTAGTTCTTTCAGATTTTTGTGTATAGATAGGTGCAGGAGTGGTTGCGTGGTGAGAAGCTTGCTTCCCGACTACATGGTTCCAGGTTCAGTCCCACTGCGTAGCATCTTGGGCAAGTGTCTTATACTAATAGCCTCAAGCCGACCAAAGCCTTGTGACTGGATTTGGTAGACAGAAACTGAAAGAAGCTCGTCATATATGTGTGTGTGTGTGCGTGTGTGTGTGTGTGTGTGTGTGTGTGTGTGTGTGTGTGTG
>NC_068996.1:12412705-12415316 GCF_001194135.2 Octopus bimaculoides | reverse complement strand
TGTGTATGTAAATATATATACATACATATATAAATATATATATAATGTATGTGTATATATGTGTGTATGTAAATATATATACATATATAGGTTACAGGGATGTAAACAAAACAACATTGATTGTCAAGGGTTGATTGCGGATGAACACAAACTCTAAAACACACACACACACACACACATACACATAAATGGGCTGAGTATGAGCTTTTGTTGATGGTTGTTCCAATATATTTTTTTCTGTTTGTTAAAGACAGTACTCTTAAAAATGACAATGAATTATTTGCAGTTGGATTGCAATGGACAGTTAGCATGTATTTTGAAGTTACAGTTGGAATCAATTGGTTTATTCTTTTACTTGTTTCAGTCATTTGACTCCGGCCATGCTGGAGTACCACTTTTAGTCGAGCAAATCGACCCCAGAGCTTATTCTTTGTAAGAATAGTACTTATTCTATTGGTCTCTTTTACCGAACCACTAAGTTATGGGCTTGTAAACACATCAGCATTGGCTGTCAAGCGATGTTGGGGGGACAAACAGATACACAAGCACATACACACACATAAATATACATATATATACATATATGATGGGCTTCTTCTAGTTTCCGTCTACCAAATCCACTCACAAGGCTTTGGTCAGTCCAAAGCTATAGTAGAAGACACTTGCCCAAGGTGCCATGCTGTGGGACTGAACCCGGGATCATGTGGTTGGTAAGCAAGCTACTTACCACACAGCCACACCTGCTCCTGTTAATATTTAGCCTAACTGAACTCTTTTTAAATCTGATAAACACAATAAGTCTACCTCACTAGCTGACCACATGCATAACTTTCAGAAAAAATATGCCACACGATATAACTTGGACTATCATTGATATTGGCTCTACAAACAGTGCCCAAATGCTCCATGCTGGTTAGGCTTGAAATAATCTATACAAATACTATTGCATAACCCAACACAATTATTAAACAAGCAACATGAAATATTCTCCACCAGTTTTCATAAATTATTTAAGATCTTTCACTTTTACCTCAAATTTAAATGCTGTAATATAAATCCCTTTACATTATTCTCTCACACACTATTCTTAGTTGCACAAAGTAGACATACTGCATACACATAATTGATTTGTTAACTTAATATATTTATTTTATTTTATTTGTTTTAACTTGTTTTTCATCACTTTATTAATTTACCTTGCAACTACTTAATACATTTTCATTCTTCACGCAACACACAATTTAAATATTACGTATTCAAATTAAATTAATATATTTACTTTATTTCACGTATTTTATTTTGTTTTAATCTGTTACACATCACCTTATTTTAATCTAGCAACAACGTAATATATTCTTCAATTTCACTGAACTTACAATTTAAATACTATTTCTTTATTGTTAGAACCATTTAAAAGCTTGTTGGTTCTTAACCTTTACTCAATTTGCTTCTTTACCCTGCAGCTTCTCCTCCTTATACTTAAAATAACCCCTTCCTTCCCACATATACTGCTTGAATCACAATGCCAAGCTGCTATCTCAGGCAATTTTTTCTATCTTGTTTGCAGCCCTTAAAAACCTACCTGAACCCCCAACTCACCTACTAGCTGTCTGATAATTCTAACACACTTACCACGTTGGACATTGCCATTTTAAATATTGTTTTTGTTGCTGCTGTAATACATCTGGTCGTTGTCATACTTCACCAATGAACCTCCCTTACCCTAATCCTTTCAGCATTTCCCCTATTCCTTTATATATATTTTCTTCAAACTCTTAAAATATATCTGTCTATTACTTGCTATGTGAATTAGTCCCTATCTATCTTCAAACATTTGTGACTCTACCTTTCCTTTCTATTTTCCTTTATACCTTGCACAAGCTTTCCGTGAATGATCAACCTCAATCTCTCTTCAACAATGAAACTGTTCACAACTATAATTCTCAACTCAAGATTTACTTCATTTTTCTCTCTGAAGAATGTATAGTCTGCTATAACATAGGTAGCTTATCTTCATTCATTCAGAAATGCACCATATGTGCAGCTCTTCTGAAGACAGCTTGTAAGAGACTATCTGCACACCTCTTTACACTCTTATTTTTCACAATACACTCTATTCTAACAACTCTATTCTAGCAACTCAGCAATTATGTTTCGCCCTTTAACATTCACATTATTTTGTCAAAAGTAATCCTTATTTATTCATATTATTTTGAATTAATCATACATTATTTTGTAGCTTTTGGTAAGGTTACTGTTAATTCTTTAGAATGATATTGTAGGGTTGGTGTGAGAGTAGACCTGACTGATTTGAACATAGAGCTTGTAGAATATTTTGGCCAAATATGGCTGGCTTAAATGCTAAAGGGTTAAATATATAAATTCCTTTCTCTAAACTGATACCAGTTGTTTGCCTGTTCATTCTTCCTTTCTTCTCTATATGTACCTGCTCAATGATAAGCCACTTATAGTCATTCATTGTTAGGCACAACAACACCACTTTGTTTTAATCACAGTTCAAGTTGAAGTTTATATACATATATGTATATATATATGTGTGTGTGTGTGTGTGTGTGTGTGTGTGCATATATATATATATATATATATATAT